>NW_028241742.1:0-57510 GCF_964263255.1 Lissotriton vulgaris
ATTTTCCGTAGCAGGTTCAGGGTTTATAGGGGATAAGGGTGGGAAGTAATTTAATTGCAATTAAGAAATACATTTTCTTTATTGTTTTTTTCTTTATTGTTAATTAATTTTTAATTGGTAATTCATTTTTATTAAGTGGTAATTAATTTGTATTAATTGAATAATTGATAATTATGATTGTATTAATGGATTTTCCGTAGCGGATTGTGGGTTTATAGGGGAATATGGTGGAAAATATTTTAATTGTAATTAATTGCATATTAACCCTTTCGCTGCTGATGACGAGCTCAGCTCGTCATCAGCCATGGTGGTCGTGCGCGGATGACGAGCCGAGCTCGTCATGTAAAGCTGCTTTTCATAATTTGCCGCACACAGCGGGAAAAACCGCCGCAGCGATGCTGGGAGCTTAGCAACCAGGGAGTTATTCATAGGACTTAATCAAAGCGCTAGTAGAGACGGTTGTTGACCTTGACTCATAGGTGCGATAGCATAGGATAAAGGCCGATGATTTGGGGGTCTTCCCGACTTAGCTTAGCGTTCGCTTCCCTCATAAACCGAACAAGACTGCAGGAAAGACGGATGTTGCTGCCCTCAAAACAGGCCTTTACCGCTTCCCTACATGATCGAACCTGACTTGCAATCAGGAGTTGTTTGAGAAACTGTCTCCTTTCCTCTCTCAAGCCGTTGCAGATGCATAGTAGATGTATTATATCTTCGTTTAAATTTCCACACAGTCTGCAGCAGTTGGTAGAGGTTGTGCATTTCCTTTCATGGAGGAAGGTGGAGCTTTGCTGGTAGTATTCCCAACCTCAGATGAAGGAATCGTTCTTTTATTGTTCTTGTGAAACCTGTTCCTAGGTATGGTTGGGGCTTTGTTGACACATAGCTCTGAAGTACGAACCAGCCATGGGATCTCCTGCTAAGGGCAGCTTTGTCTTCTGCTAGAGATGCGATCTATACTGATTTATTTACCAGGACCTTAAAACTTTTCTGGTATGGGCATAAGTCCCATAGGTCCTGTAAAGCTAACAGCTTGATTGCTGATTGGAGGTAGGACTTCGATGGGCTTTCATTTCTCTTTGAGATTTAAAACCACAGGTGTGAGTTCAATGTGCCCGGCGCGGCCCCCTTTATTTTGAACCAGCAATTGGCATAGGCCCCTTTCCGTGAGATTTCCTGCTTTAGCAGTCTGAATTCTAATCTTATTTGCGCTGGTGAGGTAAATTGCGGAAGATTGAATATTATTCTTACGGCCTTAGCAACCACAATGTCCAAGGTGACTTCATCTCTACCTCTCATTGCTTCGCTTCCGTAGGTGATGGAGGGAAGGAGGCGCGCTCGAAGCACTTCTAGCAGAGGTAGAATGCTAGGGCCAGTTATTTTTTGCTTGATGTTTTTTATAGCAACTGCCAATACAGTTCCTCTGCCTTTGATGGAGGCTTTCTGTTTGGAAAATGAGCCGTTTCTTTCGAATATGATTCCCAAATACTTGTACTCCTCTACCGGGACCAGCAGCCGATTGTTCATTGACCATCGTAGGTGGGGTTTATTTGGACCTTGGTTTAGTACCATTACTTTGGATTTTTCCAGATTTATGGTCAGCCCATTTTTGTCTGCGAAGGTACTTGTGATGTTTATCAGATGCTGGAGACCGATTGGAGTACGACTAATTAGTAGGAGGTCATCTGCATACAAGAGGTTTGATAGCGTTAAGCCCCCTAGGTTCGGTGCAAGATTGTTACAGTTGTCCAAGTCGGTGGAAAGATCTGAGACAAAGAGGTTGAACAAAGTTGGGGCCAGTACACAACCCTGCTTCAGCCCTTTGGTAGTAGGAATTTTTCTAGACAGGGTATCTCCTGGTCCAATTTTAATCTGGACCCACGTTTCAGAGTGCAGCAGGATTAGCTGGTTTAGAAGATTTGTAGGGATTCCCCACCTCGCCAGTTTGGCCCAAAGTAGCCCCCTGTCAATGCTATTGAAAGCTGCCTTGTAATCAATAAAGAAGACGAATAGCGGCTTGTTCATTTTTTTGGAGGCGTCAGACAGGAGTGAAAGGGCGAGAATGTTCGTTGAAGTCCCCAGACCTTCCTGAAAACCATTTTGATTTATGGGAATTAAGTTTTTTTCCAGAGCCCAAACTGTGAGTTAATTTAGTAAGAGCCCTGTATAGAAATTGGCTTCGATGTCTATTAAGGCGATGAGCCTATCATTTGTTGGGTCTGACATGACACCCTTTTTGAGGATAGGGGAAATAATTGATCCTTTCCAGGAGTCAGGAATTCGCTCATTTCTAGGATGTTATTATAAATGGGGAGGAGTACTTTACCCCAATAGGTTGAATCCTGCCTAAAAAAAATAGTTGGAAGACCATTGGGGCCAGGAGCTCAGTCTTTGCGTCCTTTCTTGATTCTACCCGCGAGCTGCTTGATTGTGAATTCAATGGGAATGGCCAGTCCTTCCATCCTAGATTGTTGTTGGTCACTTTTGAGCTCCGGAAAGGTTACCGGGAATTCGGGAGCTTCTGGGTTGAAATGATTCCTTAGGAACTTTGCCCAGATATCCTCTGTTTTATATGAGGTAATTCCTGGTGCGGATGGATTCTCTAGCTTTCTGATGGTCTGCCAAAACCTGACACTGTTGTTATTTATTGCGTCATATGTCAGTTTAGCCCATGTTGATTCGTCCCTTTCTTTTTTAGCGAGCCAGATTAATTTTTTCTTACGTGCTATAAGACTCGTTAATTCGGACTGGATGTTCTCAGCTGGGTTGTGAGTACGTAGACTGCGCATTGCCCTGTTGATGTTGGTTTTTAACTCTCTTAATTCGGCAACCTGATGTTGTGAAAGGTGGAGTAAATTACTTTGTGCCTGATTGTGTGATGCGACCCCGGGATTTTTTGGACTTACAGGTCCTTCTCTTGGCTTATTTTCAGACTTGGTTGGGTTGAAGCTGTCCATAAAGTTCTCCCATGCTTTTAGGTGGATAATAGTTAACTGCTTACTCTCCTCCCATCTTTTTTTCGCGAGGGCCTGGAGTTGTTCTGGATCGCGGCTATTACATTTAATTCTCCAATGGTTTGCTGTTATCGTTAAGTTTGTGTCCTCCATAGGGTAAGTGGTCGCTGTTCCATAAGCATCAAGAGTGAACTCTTGGGGCTGGTGGTCACTGTGCTCTTGATTTCCGATTGTATACCCTTTTATTAAGCCGAACGTTGATAAGGACGTGAAAGTGTAGTCGATTGGGGAATTACATTGGGTTGTGTGGAAAATGGCAGCCGGTTGACGGTCTCCTGCGAGATGCCCATTTAATGCAACCAAAGACAAATTTTTCAGCTAGGTTAGGAGTCCCCTCGAGATTTTGGATGACTTGCCCCATCAGCAGGCGTCCTGGGTTGAGTTGCCCCATGCTGCTTGTCGTTCTGCTGCAGGGCTGTCCGGGTCAATCCCTCCTGTGAGGGACATGTTGAAATCGCCCGAGACGATAAAATTGGAAGAAGGTTCCACAGTGATAAGGTTTGTCAGTTCAGTTACTAAAGTGTTTACACCGGTTCTTTTAATATGAGGATGAATGTAGGAATTACCAATTGTTAAAACATCTTTATTTCTGCAGTAATTTGAAACTCTATTGTTTTTATTCCATTTGTTACGGTATTTGTGCTTGGAAGCTCTTTCACTGAATTTATCGATTTAATTGAAGCGTAGGTTGTAAGCCTGCCTTTCAAATGACCAAACTTTGAGTTTCTAGTCCGTGGGAGATGATATGATTTGAAGCCTTGTAGGTAAAAAGACTCATCCAGCCATGTTTCCTGTAAAAGGATTACGTCAAATTGCTGAAGATACAGTAATAGTCCATTATCAGAGTGGTAATAGTAAATATTACCCTCCTGCTATTCTACGGTAAAAATATTGTATACTTATTATTAATATTTTGTTAATATATATATATATATATACATATATATATGTATTAAAAAATAAAATTGTATGTTTATTTTTTTTCCTTACATTAATTGTGTATTAATTTTATGGTTATTTAAGTATTTTTAAGTATGTTTAGTTAATTATATTCATCATTTCATTAATATTGAATTACTTTTAAGATTTAATAAAACTCGATATTTTGACTAACTACATTTTTTACAACTGGAGAAGTGTGGCTCACGGGTTAGAGGAGGCATACCCTGAAGCAGAGGTCAGACCCGGGACCAGGGTTCAATTTCCGACGCGGCAGGGTCTTGAGCCCAATTGTCCACGGACTCGATAATTCTCGCTTCGGTGCCCACTTTAGCACGAGTTCACACCATGCAGCTCTGGGCAATAAGCTTGCTTAGTCTCCACAATGCCCCCCCGCGGCGGCAATTAAACCACAGTGCCTACAGCGGCCTCTCAAAGGTCTGCTCGGATGCATCGGACAAAGTACACCTGGAAGGTCCGTGAGGGGGAAGCACCAGAACTCTGCAAAATGGCGGCGACAGTCAACAGAACAGTGCCTCCACAAATTTAACTTAAGTAGACCTTGAATGCACACTGCAGAGATCTAGACCAGCCAAAGGTGCTGGCAACTGCAGGGGAACCGACACAGCTGGCTGCTTTACTTGACTCCAAAGATTACGGTGCCGCAGGAGAATCAGAGTCGTCCACTGGGCCATGAACGGTGAGTGGGGGACGGGGAAGCGTACCTGCCACCCGTGAGCATTTCTGGGTCTCTAAAGAGCCCCCACAAGAGCAGAATAATTGTTGGGAGCACAGTGAGCCGATGCAGGGCACTGCTCCTAAGCTGCCTGACTCTAAGATGGCAGCCGTCCACGAGAAGACTCAGGGGCTACGAATGGAAGCAACCCAAGGAGCTACAGCATAGCGTGACCCCCGAGACCACTGAAGGGCATGCCCTAGGCGGATTAAGTGAAACTCCGAAGTCACATATCTGCTGTGAAATGATTACACTATGTGCCTTCACCTGTGATGACCTCTTTTGATACAATAAGATCAACTTGGACCATTTAACAGAGACTAACAGTGCCTGACCTCAAGATGGCATCTGGATTTCATTCTGACCATGGTTTCTCACCCCCAAACCCCTGCGCTACTCAGAGTATACCTGATCTCCATCCTGACAGCTGAGTCCGAGCATTATGTCCGATGCCCAGTGGAGCTGTTTTGTTCAGCTATTGAGGAGTTCGGCCCTGGTTCATACCCTCGGCTGACACCTACCCAGCTGGACATTGGGCACAGTTTCTCCCCGTCTCCCTGTTTCTCCCATCCCTCCCCCTCCCATAACACATTTTCTATAGCTCTGCTCTTTTTATTTGTTTCCTATGTTTTGATTGATCTTGAACAAATGTAACATGTTAGCCTGTAACTCTGATCCTCAAGTAAAGCGCTCTGATACCTTCGGGTCCAGCCAGAACTATATAAAACTCAAATAAAAAAATCAGGTGTTCTGAAAGCAAAATCACTCACATTGCTGCCCTGCACGAGACCAATCAATGCCTTCCTGAAGTACTCCACAAAACCAACCGAAGACTAGTTAGAAGGTTTGTGACTGTCCCTGACCCTCAAGTGATACTTTTCTGGGTTGTGGCCAGATTTTGTGAAAAGAATCTGGTCACCTTTTCGTAAGATCAGTAAAGTATAACTCCCCAACCCAGGCATTTGGTTTCCAGAATAGCTCCCCATTTCTCCGCTGGGACCTTATGCATTGTCAGGGCTACCCCATAGGCTGAAAACCAATTCTCAATATTATCACCCACCGCATACCTAGGCACTAGGTCTTTAGGAATATGGACACTTTTTGTCCATTGGACACTATGTTGTCGCAGTTTCCAATGTTGCTGCACCCTGAAAGATGTTTAGCATTTAGGTCCAGCACTCTCAGACTTCATGAGCCAGCAAGATTATTTCTCTCAGTCCTTTTGTTCTTTGTCTTTCTCTCCTCCAAGGCCCTTTTTGCAACTGCTCCTTCCTTGGCAGCCTCTAATTACAGCTTGCACTGATTCAGCCTGAATTCTCTCTCAGCTCTCCTGTCTTCAAGATCCTCCGGGGACAGGTTGCGGGTTGAACACTGCTCCTGTGTAGTAGCTGTCCTCCTCCTCTTGCAGGTCTGAAACTAGGGCCAGGTCATTTCCTTCCTCATGCTCATCCTCAAAATCTACCTCCTCCACACCAGGGTCATCCCCTTGTGCTCAACTGTAGCAGCTTGCATCCTAAAGACTTTCTCAAAGGCTCTGTAAGCTATATGGGTGTCCACTTTTGTGGCCCTCTTCCCCTAGGACAGCCCTCTCTCGTTGAAGGGAATCTTCAAACCTGCCACCCTGAGTGTATCAATGGTGCTAAGCTTCAATTTAATCTTTGCAATCAGGAGTCACATGTGCATAAATGAGAATCAGGAGTTACATTTGGAAAAAGAGAGATATTTGTCCAATCAAGGAGAATCCAAACAGAATTCAATTCTCATGGATTATTTTAAGGCTATTTTGAATTTACACAAATCACAGAGTGATGCTAAAGAAAAACATAGAATTAGTATTTCTCTGTCTGCTCTCAATCTGAAGTTAGCACTTAGTTGAAATAAGGCAGCCCAGTGGTAGCCTATGGGAGATATAGGCCTAGCAACAGTTAAAAACGAGGAAGGAGTTTTTCACTGTCAGGACATGTGAAACTTAACCACACATGTTCTACCTTTTAAAAACCATGCAAGGTGCCTGCTAAGCCTTTAGGGCCTAGTTTAGGAGTGACCTATACTTATTTAAAGTTGAGGTTAAGGCCTAGCAAAGGTTTATTTTGACAAAAAAAATGGCAGTTTAAAACTGCACTACATGGTTCAGTGGCAGGCCTGAGACATGTTTTAAAATGCTACTTTAGAAGGTGTCACAATAAGTGCTATTGTCCTCTAGTAGCATTTAATTTGCAAGCCCTTAGTACATTTAGTACCATTTACTAAGGACTTACATGTACATTAAAGGTACCAATCAGGTCTAGGCCGATTGTACCATGTTTTTGGGAGAGAGCAACAAAAACAAGTTCAGAAAAAGAAGGCAAAAATCTGG
Source organism: Lissotriton vulgaris (assembly GCF_964263255.1). Lineage (NCBI taxonomy): Eukaryota > Metazoa > Chordata > Amphibia > Caudata > Salamandridae > Lissotriton > Lissotriton vulgaris. Next base: position 7,046 of record NW_028241742.1, read on the forward strand.
GGGTGACCATGCACAAAAGGCCAAGTCTAATACTGGCCAATACCCACAGCTTCAACTCGACCATGTTCAAAACCTTTCTGACATTGCGGGCCCTTCTTGGATACTGCCTACTGCCTTGCCCTGCTCAGGGACTTTTACTTTTTTTATAAAGACGAAGTCCCAAGGCAAAACTTCTGACCAGGTCCCTCCAACCTGGCTGGTGTATCTGACCCATGCTCCAGCACATTCACCCTCAAATTGCGTCTAGTTGCAGGTCAGTAGGGTCCAATTAGTCCACATTGGCACTTAAAGCTTTTTGTTGCTTGCTTTATCTCAATAAAAAATTACTGAAATAAAAAAAAATCTATTTTTTTAAAAATGTAATTCATATTTCGGGTTCCCCTTGTTTGAGTTTTGTCATTTTATTGCAATTTTGTTCATTTAATTATTCTCCACTTTTAAGTTTTGCCTGCACAGCGCTTGCACTGTGCTTCTGTAATCTATTGTTAATATAAATCTTAAAAGGGATTTATGTTCTGCCCTTGATTTTCATTGGTTGGTGTGCTTTGCACTTACTTTTCCTTTGTTTCTATTGGCTGTAGTATGCCATTCCCTGTCGTTCATCGTGCGTTCTTCATTTGTTCTTCTTATCAGTATACCACGGCCGAAGGACTCCTTTTCATTCCAGTCGAGTATTTTTCCTAGCATGCGTATCAGCACCTCTACTTGTCTACTCCTCCGACCTCTTCACCAGGCACAGCAGCTTGACCTCCTGTGCTGCTCCTCCTACAGATTCTTACGGTCTCCCCACAGGCAGTGTTTTATGTGTAGCACCTGTGAGTTCGCACCCTCAGAATACCTCCATGGAAACAGGCAGTACAGTAATGTGGCCACTCCTGCTAGGTGACCTTGTGCAGCCGTTGCAAAAGGACCACTAGCCCAGGAGCGGCTGCAGCCCTGGAGAGCTCTCTGTACCACAGCACATCCCTACCGCAGTAGTGAGCATATTGCAATGTCTCCCGCACAGAGCCGCGCTACTGCAGTACCATCAATTGTTGGAGAGAGAAAGTGCAGACAAAGCCGAGCATGTCGGGCACCCTTTCCTCTCTCCCTCCAAAAGGGGCCAGGCATGCAGCTCCGCTAGAGCTGAAGAACAACAACAAAAGCACTGCCAGGAGTGGACCACCTGTGAAACTCTCATCAAAGCTATGTCACGTTGCTGCAGCCTTCAAGATAAGTGTACTCATCAGTAAGAATCACTTCGGGGCAGATTTATGAAGGGCTTGCGCCACGTTTACGCCGCCGTTGCGTGACGCAACGGCACGGAAACGTGGCGCATCCCTGCGCCCTATTTACAACGTGACGCATCTAGGAGATGCGTCACGTTGTACAGCACTGCGCCATGAGGAGGCGTTCCTGCGCAGGGGGGGCGTTCCTGCGCAGGAACGCCTCCTGAAAGTGGCTGAGTGAAATCTATGAGATTTCACTCAGTCACTTTCAGGGCAATGCTGCGTCAAAACCCTGCGCCTGCTTGAAGCAGGCGTAAGGCTTGAGGCAGCATTGAAAGAATAGGCCCCTCCAGAGCATTGCTGGAGCTGCGTCGCGCTTGCGACGCAACTCTAGCAATGCGGCACATTTCCGGCACAGATGCGTCACGCATCTGTGCCGTTTTTGCCCCATGGTGCGCCGCATCATAAATGCGGCGCACCATGGGTGGCGTAGCTGTGGCGCACTGTGGCGCATGTTAACTGGCGCATCCCTCGGGATGCGCCAGTTAACATAAATCTGCCCCGTCATGTTTAAAGATCCTGCAAAATAGGTACTTGTCTCTCGCTCTTTAGTCCTTTAATATTAAAACTCTGAATAATGTTTACTTTTCTGTTGAGTTGCAGCTCACATATAACAGTTTCCAAAAGTTAATAAACAATTATAATTTTGTGACTGAAAACAAGGAGCTCTTGCAGCCCAAACGAGGCAGGAGACTTACATTTTGTGAGCTGAGCCTGCCAGACGTAATGCCATTAGTGCTGATGGCCACCTATGCTGCCTTGCTTGCGGTCACTGACCATATCAAATGCTCTCTTGATGCCAATGTTCCTACAATGCTGGTTCTGCTAGATCTGTCAACAGCCTTTGAACCGGTATTTCATCCACGACTTCATGACAGACTGATGGAGATCAGGATTCATGTTATGGCTCTCCAATGGTTAACAGACTTATTTTCCCTTAGTTTCCAAACGGTTGTTCTGGACCTTTACAAATGTAGAACCATGTCAGTTGACTATGGGGTTGCCTCTGCCATTACTCTTTTTAATATCTATTTGGCCCCGCTCGCTAAGCTGGTCAGAGTGTTTGGGTTTGAGATTATCTCATAAACGGACGATATGCAGCTGCTTTTTTTTATTTGAGAATAATCTATTTAAATCTAAAGCTTTGTTCTCCTCCAGGATGAAACCCATAGTAACCTGGATGATGGAAAACAGACTTCAGCTTAATCCCTTCGACGCTCATGATGAGCTGAGCTCGCCATAATTTCCGCGCAACGCCCACGTGGGGCTTATTCCCCTTCTCTGCTGGGGTTCCATGAGCTAAGCTCGTCATGAGCACAGCTCCACTGTGCGGAATGACGAGCTGGGCTCGTCACGAGCACCGCGGCGCTGCGCGTGGTCCACCCTCCCCCTGCACCCCACGGAGAATTAGCCCTGCATGGAAGGTGTTAACACTTCTAAAACAGAAATCATGTTATTCGTACAAGACCAACTCGTTTGGGCTCCTGACTGGTGGCCATCGGAGCTGGGTCCTGTCCAGGTCCCCAAACTGGTTGTAAAATACCTGGGAGTCTGCCTGGAAAAATCCCTCTCTGTGACAGAACACGCCTCAGCCATTACTGGCTCTTGTTTTCATATGTTATGTCTGCTGAGAAGAGTTGTAACTCTATTACAACTCTCCTCAAGTAAAACCCTTGTCCAGGCCCTGGTTATTAGTCGTCTGGATTACGGCAACTCACCTTTGGCCTCCATAAATGAGAATCCGCTCTCTAAATGTCAGGTTGTCCTGAACACCTCCGCACTTCTCATATTTAACCTCCCCCCGGGCATGGCATCAACCCCCCTTTTTCAGTCTATACATTGGCTACCGGTGAGAAAAAGAATAATTTTAAAGCTATGCTGTGATACCTACTGTGCTCTCCATGGTCAAGGTCCCACATACTTAGCCTCCAAACTTCTGCTTTACACTCCTTTGAGACTTCTAAGATCATCTGATAAAGCATTGCTTAAATTCCCTAGGTTTAAAAAGGCCAGAGAAGGCAGTAGATCTTTCTCTTTCCTTGCTCCTCCTCTCTGAAACAAATTGCCAACGCAAATATGCTTCTGTGAACATTGTTCCCTTCTCAGGAAAGCACTTAAGACTCATCTATTTTAAGTCTGATTTTAGCCTGGCCGTTTGTCTTGGCCCTGCGCCGATATATCCCTCCGGGGATGATTGGAGCACATAATTGTGGAGAAGTGTGACTCAATGGTTAGAGCGGCAGACCCTGATGCAGAGGTCTAGCCCGGAACTAGGGTTCAATTCCTGCCTTGTTGGGTCTTGGGCTAAAAAAGTTTCCACAGACCTGATAATTCTCGCCTTAGTGTCAAGTCTAATTCATGGGTCCTACTCTGCAACTCTGGGCAATAGCTTGCCTAATCTCCACAATGGCCCCAACAACGCTAGGATGCCTGGCTTCACCTTGGGGGTGCCCAGGAGTGGGCACTTCACAGGGAAAAGCCAGGAAGGGTTCCACAGCAGTATGCGTACAAGCGCCGAAATGCCTCTTGAGTGATTTGTGCGCTATATAAGTACTACTAATACATAATAAATTAAAAAAACATAACACATTCTCCCGCTAGCTGTAAGGAAAAGTATCAAGTTCTGTAATTCGATTTCTCCCACGGTAATTCAAGGTCTACTTCTATTATGTTATTCATGTCGATTATTGCTATTACTCATCGCTTAAAACTTTGAACGGAGCAAGCTTTTATGAGAAATGCACGATGTCTCGTGTGAATTTGCACTATCCCTGTAACACTCACAGGTCTGTATGACGAAAATTGGCTGTGATTTAGCAGCCCGCTTTTTTCCAATGGGATTTGTTACAATATAAATATTTATGATGCGTTTATACAGCTTAAACCACAGAGTTATTCATGCCAGTTGATTCATTCAATGGATGCTGATAAAGTCATGCTTTATGTGGCATACGTCGTATGAACTTACCATTTTGTAGCATGGTAGACATAAATGTGTATCCGTAGTAACTATGAATTATTTGCAAGTTGAACATTTCCAGCATTGACTGCTATAAATGAAACTATGGTAATACACGTCATATATAAAATTATATTGTAACATTTCTACAGGATTCTTATGCCTCTAACTTGACACCCTGAAGCACATTACATTCCAACTGCTTGAGTAGGAAATTACCTAATTTTATAGTTCACAGATGGGAGAAACGTATTGACTGTAGTGACATATTAGTGTTACACTTTCAGTCCTACAGGAGGCCTAAAAAGTGTGCTGTACACTTGGCGATGTGGCTTGTCGCTGTGCCTTATACTGGGATTTGCAAATGAGAGGAATGTCACAGATAATTTAGCCTGCTGCAGGGGCATAGATTCCATTGGTGCAGCAGTTGCTAGGCACTAGCTCCCAAAAGTTTGAACCCTCAGTATTGCTGTATTTTATATTTATTTCAAACACCAGCCAGGACACCAAGTTTCTTTCTTGCACACACTTGCTTTGCTACTGGCTTGTTGCTTATAGAAACCTGCTAGTTTTGCAGTATAGGAAGTCATTTGGGTCCTAATTTTTGCAACATTCAGATCGTCATTGCGTTTCTGAAAACCCACTGGCTGTTTCTCGTCTATATTTCCTTTTGGGAGTTTATTGAGTGGGATTACAAGGAATAGAGGCCTCCTCGATCAGAGGTTGCTCCTCTAACCTAGGTTAGGTTAAAGAAATGTTGGTTCTGGTTTATTAGCCTTGTTAGACCTGGCTTGTCTAGCGGGTTTATCCCAATATCTTTTGCTTTTGGGCCTCCTGTTTTTGACCCTGTGCGTGTTGGTTTTAGGACTCTGGGCACTTTACCACTGCTGATCAATGCTAAAGTGTATATGTTTTCTGTGTAAATTGTTATTATGGGTTGGTGTTTCCATGATTGGCTTATTTGATTTACTACTAAGGCCCTAGTACAGTGCACTGTTTGTGCCCAGGACCTGTAAATCAAATTCTGCTAGTTGTTGCACTAATTGTGCCACCCACACAAGCAGCCTTTCAAAGTGTTCACACATCTGCCACTGCAGGGTCTGCGTGCAGTTTCCAATGCCATGTCGACCTGGTGAGTGCCTCGAGGTCGACATAGCATTGGAAACTGCCAATTTCATTTTCAAAACGGAAAGGCTATCTGTCCCTTAGGGTAGAATAGGTTTATTTATACCAAACTTATGAGTATCACTGTCCAGGGGAACAAGATAGGAAAGTGTAGTTTGTCATGTCTGAACTCAGAATATAAAGATGCATCTTTTAGTAAGGATGATTTCAACATTCTGTGTTCGAAAATACCACTTTTAGGAAGTAGGTACTTTCTTGTTTAGCCATACCGTGTGCCTCTGCTAGGTTTGTTTATTGACTGCCTGGCTTTGGAGTGACAGGGGCTGGGGATGTGCATTTTGCTCAAAAAACCAATTGGAGTGTGAGGTGTAACTTGCCTTTCCAGGGTGAGTCAGGGCTGGGATGAATAGACCTGGTCTGCATTTAGAGTAGAGGAATGAGATTTCTTTTCACCTGAATGGGTATAGTCTGCCTTACACAATTCAGTCTCCATCTCCGGCTGCGAGGCTGCACCAGAGAGGACCGAACTGATTTGTACTGGGCACAGAGCCTCACTGACACCAGAGAACTATACATGTTGGGGCCCAGACCACTGAACTTTAGATTACTTCTAGAGTTTAAGAGGAACCTCTGCCAAGGAGAAATCTGGGAAAAGCTGAAGGCGAACTACTGCTCCTTGGTTGTGTGCTGTCTGGGGTTAGCCTGCAGTAGCTGCTTCTGCCAAGGAGAGGAACTGTGTGTGTATATTGCTTGAAAATTATATCCAAGGGCTTGAGGCATAGCTTCCCCACTGTTAGAAGGTGGTACTGACACTATGGGCTGCCCGGATTTTTTGAGCACCTAATTGTTGAGCTTTTACTGTGGGGAGCCTCATAAGTTGGGACTCACCCACAGTGAACTCAAGATGTAAAAGTCAGTGTGTTTTACTGTTTTTCACTTCATTATATCCCTATGGGGGTGTGTAGCCCATGGACTAGGGTAACTTCCATAAGGCCTACAGATTCCAGACATGCACTAAAGTCCACTGTAGCGGATGTGAAAAGAAGTATTCTGCAGAGTCCAAAGTCAAATTTGTACTGCTTTTGGGTCATACAGAACTACAGAACTGTCATATTTCTCTGAGCCAGCCTTGACCAGACCCTGGCTGAGGACTGACCTCAGCTGGATGGATTAATAACCTTTCTTCCATAAGATAAGGTCTCCCCTACATGAAGAGATGATGGGTGGGACTACAGGCTCATGCATCACTGGGTGCAAGGTACCAGGCTGCACTGAGGAGGGAAGGCAGCCTGGGGGGAAGGGGCTTCGGAGACCATGTGGCCTGAGACCCTGGACAACGCCTTGTTGAAAAAACCCAGAGGCTGGACAAGAAGGAAGGAGCAGGGGCAGGGAAGTGATGTGTTGCCCCCTGCCAACCCCCTACTCAACTTTTAAAAAGTGCTTGCACAGGAAGAGAAGCTCTCTCTGGAGTGTGCTCTGCTGAGGCCGAGGGTGTGTTAGACTTTACAGGAATTGCTGTTAGCATGAGCTAAAAGCCATTTTGTGCTTGGCAGCCATTTTAGTTAAGCATGTTCTCGCCATGTGCTTTCTCCCTCTTCCAGAGCCTTGCACATGTTCAGAAAGACCTGTAGCTGCCAGAATGCATCTGCTCCTAGTATAGAGCTGTCAGGCTATTCTTACTGATGTAAGCAGTTTAGTATTCCCTCCCACTTTGTTGAGCAAGCTAATTTTGTATACCCATATTAGACAAATAGTATTTTTGTATGTGCCAGGACCTCCCCTTGGTATTATGCTGACTATGTAACAAATGAATATATAAGACCCCTTTTCTCTGTACTCCCCAGACTGTCTCCCACAGTGGCCTGAGGTTACTATATGACGCAGTCTCCCTCATGTGAGGTTATTAAATATGTTCCTTTGATATTACAGCTTCTGTGCTAATCTCTTCTTTGTTGGTTTTAAGGACCAGGTCTATCAGCGAACCCCTAAGAAGGGTTTTTCTTCTACAAAATGGCGCCCAAATGCGGGGCTCATCTGTAAAGTGGCCATCCAAAGGAGTGGTCTTGACGGGAGACAGGAATCTACTGAGGAGGACAGGAAAGAATCTACTGAGGAGGTACCCTGCGCACAGACATTCTCTGTCTCTGCCGAAACAGGTGTTTCTGATTTCCCTGATCTAGGCCATCCAGGTGTTGGCCGCTCCCGACTGAGATTCTTTTTGGCGTGAGTATTCTACACATGACTGTTAGGTCACTCAGAACCTGGAAGTAGAGGCTGGAGATTAGTGCTTGGTAAGGTCGTCGACACTTGATTTGTTTGTTTGGCAAAAGACTTTGGTATTTGGAAATATATGAATTGCAATTTGTGTATGCAGGTAATGAGGAGATTGTGAATACTTGAAAGGCACACTTTAAGCTGAGTGCTACTTTGTATATAATATTGTATTTGCTACAATATTTTTGGCATGCCTATTTAAAGCGCACATCGAAGAATGTGCTGCTTTTAAAGATGTCCCAATGTGAATCTTGAATGAACCACCGGTTCCCCTAGAGGGGATACCTAAATAGGATTAGGTATATTAAAAACTGTATTTCTTCCTTTGTGACTGAGTACACCATGGAACTAAACATGTCCATAAAAAGGATCCTGGTCTGTGCACGTAATAACATTCATAAGTGGTGATTTGCAGAGCACTTTTTGAGTGTTCTGCCAGCCAAACTGGCAAATATGGTGTATTTTGGCTTATTTAACATGGAATAGTCTTTAAGGCTGTTTTGGTGAAGTCTCTGGACTACTTTTGAGAGCTTTTCTTGTATTTATGACTTACAATTAGTATTTACAAATGGTTTGGTTTGAGTACAGGCTGTGGGCTGTCTCTTGTTCTTGTCCTAAGTGTTGATTTGTGGGTTGATTGTGTGTTTGAATGTCTATGTGGTTTGTGGTTTGACACCGGTGGTACTTGTGTAAGTGATTACGCTCTTTGTGTAAGAATGGCTAGCCTTAAGCATGCTGTGTTGTGTGTTCTGAGTGTATGACCCCCTTCTGAAAATGTCTGGAATGAGCTCAAAGTTTTTTTTGTCATCATTTTGTTATGTAAATGAAAGTATTATTTTTTTTAATCCAGAAATGAATTATGTAACCTATGCTAAATAGATACACACTATCATTAAAATTGAAATGTTAAGAAACTATAGATATGTGCAAATTGCCACACTGGTAAAGATAAACTAGAATTCGCATTCAATAGGAATAAAATAGGCCTCATAGAAAGGAAGAAAAAACAAAATTGTGTGCTTTGCAATAACTAGGACCAAAATACAAATGTTACAGTATTATCCTTATATATTAATATTAAAAGACATTAACATCATCTGAGTGAATTAGATGTTGCTGAAATAAGCACGACATTACAAAACATAGATGCCTGACTTTTAAATAGACTGTGACCGTGCTTACATTTCAACACTAGAAAAAAAGCTATCAAGCAGCTGTGTTTAAGCTGGTTCACAGAGAAGAAGCTGTCTGACACAACAAAAGGGGATTGAACTTTTTCTGGACATTACAATGCAGCAAAGGGTTTTTCTTCTGAGAGAGGCGTGGAAATTGATGCCTGCTGGTCAGAGCACAGCTGAGTCAATAACAAATGGCTATTCCTGACCGCAGGCTACAGAGGGAAAATCCTGGGTCAACTAGATCCTAAGTTAGTGCAAACCTGGTATAAAAGCGTGCATTAAAGACTGCTGATTTTAAAAGTTAGAAAAGACAGTTTCAATATTTTTGATAACAGAGAAAAAGATTAAAAGTAGGGATTTTCTTTCTTAATGCTTTTTTCCATAAGCACATCTGTGGTTCTGATGTTAATTAATTATGGTCCCTTAAAAGTGAGGCAGACTTTTCATGTTTCATAAGGCTTCTGTGCTTAGGGTTATAAATGAATACATTTAAAGGTGAAAGGGAAGGAATGAGGCTTGCTTTTCATATGTGGAACCATCAAAAGGGTTGGTGATCATTATAAAAAAGGGAATTTTGTTTATATGAAAAAAAGTTTCTTAAAAATAAGTGCACTAAAATCGTTTTTCGATCTCTATAATGTCTAATAATCATACTGTGAACTTCTAGCATCAACGTTGAATTTAAGCAGCGCTTTATCACAAAGGGGGGGATTAAAATGTAAATATGTCACATTACCCAGGCATACAAAACTAATTTTTACTGGGTGTACCTTATACATTTCTGATCCCCATCTCTGGGATATCTAGAGGAGAGCCCGGGGGTTCCTAATATGCTAAAACATTGTAGAGTGTTCCATTTTTAAGTGTCCCTACTACCAAAATCGAATTTGGGCAACATTTACTTTTTAAAAGCAGTCTGCCACTCAGGGCAGTTTCCAAACTGATCTGTGGCTTTAGTAATGGATGCATGCAACTACAGAACAAACATCTGACCTCTATACTGCTAGAATGCACACCACACACTGCACACAAATGAAAATAAGTATACAAACCAGCAGCGGTTATTATCCTACCTTGTAATTATTCTCCATAGTTGCTCTGAATTGAAAAGTACGCATGGAGTAGCCCTTCTTAGACAGGGGACAACAGGTTTAATGGTCAAAGGCCAAAGTCTGTTTTTAGAACTAACCAACCCTACTGAACGTGCAATTTCCACGTAGAGAGCCACTGTGACAGTATGTGATTTCTACATTACAATATGGAAGCTTATAATGCTGAAGAGAAGTTTAATCAACTGATGTCTTTGTGTTAATTACATATCCTGATTCTCACACTGTAGGGTAAAGCACTATAAGTAATGTTTTAGGTAACAATAGCTCAAAGAAATATTGCATATTCTGTTAGGACCATATGGGGATATCACTGTTTTTTGATACATAATACAAGTGTAGGAGATATGCAGGTGGGGTTTATTCTATTGAATACCATTTTAAAGGGATAGAGCATTTGTAGGTCATATGCAGAGATTAGCTCTGCCATGTATATATCATTAATGCTTTTAGTTTAAGATTACTGTGTAAGGGCTACAAAAAGGAGGTAATGAAATTCAGTTTGCATTCATGTGCCCTCATGTTACAGGAGTACAATTGCTAAAGGAATGGGTAGTTGTTTATTAAGGCTTTCTAGTTAGCTAAATGTGATATGTACCTCCTATAAGTATGTTTGTGCCCAGCTGCCAAAAATAGTGGTAAATAGTGTCGACAGAAGATAAACCTGTTTCAGGTTTCCTACTGTCAAAATGGGGGAAGGAGGTTAGCTCCTCTGCAAATTAAGGGTAGGCAAAATTAGATTTTCTCTCTCTTTTTCTCACTCTCTTTTGAGCCTGTCTAAGCTGTCTGTGAGATGGCCATGAGACATTTAATTGGCTATTCAGTAATACTGTTTTAAAATTGTTAGTATCAATAAAATGAATAATTAAATATGCCATATTACTGCCCATCCCGTCTAATGAAATTGTGAAAAAAATTAGTAGTCTAGATTGCTGTTCCCTTATTTGACCTTTAAGGTGAACTAGATGGGAGTAGTTTTTTAAAAAAAAATCTTAGGTGACAACACGATTATGGTTATGTTATTTTCATGCTACATACAGTTTTGCAAGGGCATCATTAGTCTTTTATTAGAATGTCTGGGTAAATAAGCTGACAGCCCTTATTAGAGCTGGTGAATAGGGTTTTTTTCCTTTAAAGTTGATGTTGCATAGTCCAGTTCATGAAAAGTAGAATGCACAAGGTTCATAATGTTAGGAAAGATACCCATGTGATCCTATGCAACCATTTTTTAAGGAAAATATTGTTTTATAGTCGTTTGTTTTTCACAACATGTTCTGCTGGGGAAATTTACGTACCCACTTTGTTGAGTTTTTTTTTAATTCTTTATGTAATAAGAAACCCTGTTAAATTAGCAGTTTTAGATTTTCTTGCTGAAGCTATAACATGAGAGCATGCCCCTATTCGTACAATGTAGTGGTCTTTATGAAAGAAAACTCATTTTAGAAGTGTCTGCAGTCCTGTAAAAGTAGTTAAATGTTATGACTTATGAAACACAAGTTTGTTAAGACAAGATGCACAAAATAATGGTTGTTTTAAGAATTTCCCTTTCTCGAGGTTCTTCAGATGAATAATATAGGAATACGCACATGTAAGGATTCAGAGTATGTCTGTATTGTTTCTCTCAGAATTTAGTAAATGAACACAGACTTCCTTAGCTGCTTCAAATAGTGTAAAAGGTCCAGGTTTTTTTGCTCTTAGATAGATGAAGTGGTTCTTGGGTGCCGTGCTAATATATGGGGCACCCCAAGCCTAAGGAAGTATTTTGAGACTATCCTCTCTGTTGATAGGTTGTTTGTATGCTTTGACTAAAGACCTTTTGTTCTGTCTACCAATAGGTATTTGTTGCCCTACAACCATTACCAGAGTGGCCCGGACATCAGATCCAGCCTGGTGAGTCAGCACCAGTCCAGCTTGAAGCTAAGGTGAAGGTAACCAGCACAAGTGTTGCTGGCAACTAAGACCTCAGTGAAGGTAGAAGGCTGGAAGCACTGGGACACGAAGTGTGTACTACTGCCACTGTCTTGGGTGAAAGATGGGTTCACATATCAGAAAGGAGAAGTTGTGGATCAAGTTTTTGATGCCCAGCTGAGAGTCACAGACCAACAAGAACGGCAAGGAGGCTTTTGCTTGTGGTGACCCCCTTTGAAACCTGGGTTGCTTCAGGCCCCTGATTCCTGGTCCCACAGTGAATGAAAGTCTGCACCTTTGTTTGTTGATCAAGGAATGCCAGGGCATACTGGGTACAATCTGTGGCCCCAACAAAAGAGCAGTGCACCAGTTAGGGAAGGATTTGAATTTAGGGTACAGGTGCTGTGTCTCTGGCGTCTGTTAGATTGAAGTGAAGAAAACTGGTGCACTGCTTAAGACACTGGACAGGATCATTGAGAATCCTGAAAGAAAGACTTTTTGTTCTCAAACTGGACCGTGACTCTTTTTTTGAGTTGTGCAGCTCCACCGTCTGAACAACAAGAGTCTGCCTGTGCGGCTCAAACGGACACAAGGAGAAGACTCCCTTCTGGCTGGTTGTACAGCGGCTTTTATTTCCCAGGGACTTCTTTTTGTTAGCATTGTATCCCTTTAGTCGTCCTATTTTTGAGGAGAAGCAGACCTTTGCAGCTCCTCGTCCTAATTATCATGGCCATGTGTGGCCCTCCTGGTCCCCTGCAGCCAGGATTGTTTTTGTAATAAAATGTTTGAGTGCTTTAATATTTGCATTAGGAATAATGTTTATTCTGCAAGAGAAACGTTCTTATGAGCAGTTAATAAATGTTACTTTGCCCTTTCCTTGTGTATATTAATTGATACTCTAGCCCTCATAAAAGGAACACTGGAAGAGTCTAGTGAAAATGTTTTTATTAGATATGTGCTGTTGGCTATTGTGAAATTGAAATAGATGGTTACTGAAATACATAAGAGCCCTGAAACATAGAATTGAACTAGAACGTATTGGGATTTGCTTTCTGCTTAGGGTTGGGAAAATATTGATGGTTCTCTTTGTAATAATAGCCATTACTCTCTATGTTAATTGTGACCCAATGCTCTATTCCCTTGGAACTCCTGCTTATACCTTATATATACCTGCTTAATGAAATGTTTAGAATGTAACCTAGCAATGAATTAGGATATTGATGAATTTATGAGAATAAAATGTGCAAAATATTTTCTATGTTCATTTTAGATCATAGGAATGGTTTTAGCTCATGCTGAAAGGACAGTCTGTTAGAATTTGCAGGAATTGCTGTATTAGCATGAGCTAAAAGCCATTTTGTTCTTGGCAGCCATTTTAATTAGCCATGTGCTTCCAGAGCTTTGCACATGCTCAGAAAGACCTGTCGCTGCCAGAATGCACCTGCTCCTGTTATAGAACTGTCAGCAATTCTTACTGTTGTAAGCAGTTTAGTCTCCCCTCCCACTTCGTTGAGCAAGCAAATTTTGTATGCCCATATTAGTCAATAGTATTCTTGTAGGTGCCAGCACCTTCCCTTGGTTTTATGCTGACTATGTAACAAATGCATATATAAGGCCCCTGTTCTTTGTACTCCTTAGACTGTCTCCTACAGTGGCCTGAGGGTACTGTATGACCCAGTCTCCCTCATGTGAGGTTATTAAATATGTTTCTTTGATATTACAGCTTCCATGCCAATCTCTTCTTTGTTGGTTTTAAGGACCATGTGTATCAGTGAACCCCTAAGAAGTTTCTTTCTTCTACAGGTGCTGGAGCCTGGCAATGAGCAGTGGAAGGAGGAAGCCCCTGACCACCCCAGGGCCCTAACCGCGCCTGAAGAAGAGCCCAGGACTGGTGCACAGACCTAGGGGCCTCTGCGCAGGGAGAAGAGAGGCCAAGGAGGAGAGCACAGCGAAAGGCTGGCGTAGGGAGCCATGAAGACCGCTCCATGCTAAATCCCCCCCTCACAAAAACCAAGAGGGCAAAGGAGAGTTTTCTCAGTTGGCTGGGGCTGTCCAAGAGGAGCGAGAGGAGACAAACATGAAGGAAATCGGACTCCAGGGGGACGAGATTGACCCCCAGAAGGTGAGCGACCTTTGACCTGCGGCCCCCTGATGACGAAGCACGCAGGGCTCCACCGCCAGTTCAGAGAATGCCCCCGGGGTGGGTCAGGTCCCGGGGGCTGCCCCCACAAGGCAGTAAAATCTGTGAGCGCTGTTATGCTCCCCTTGAAAGGGACCAAGAGGGGTGCCAGGAGCCTACCCTGGCCCCGCCAAAACTGAATGCAGGGGAGCGCCGTCATGCCCCCCAGGAGGTGGTTGTAGGAGCCCAGGACCCATCTCTGGGCCAGAAGCAAAGCCAGGGAGCGCTGTTGCGCTCCCCGTGAAGATTTCTCCATGGGATCCAGGAGCCAAGACTGGCCCCCCGCTGAAGCTGAAGGTGGGGGAGAACCATTGAGCCCCCCTCCCGTGAAGAGGAAAAGGCGGGGAGCACCATTGCGTTACCAGGGAAGATCACAAAAGAGGCCCGGGATCCCAACTCCGGGCCCTGCTGTGCGCCTGAAGGGAGCGTGGAGCGTGGAGCGTGGAGCGTGGAGTGCCCCTACGCAGAGGACCTCGGGGGCCTAGGACCCCATCCCCAAGCTGGAAGTGTGCAGGAAGGATGGGAGAGTGCCGGTGCACTCCCCAGTGGCTGTCAGGAAGAGGGGGGAGTGCCATCCCACTACCCCCAGGGTCGCTGGCTCTGGCACCAGTCTCTGTGTCTGCCGGCTGGAACGGGCAGACCAGAAAGGTGAGAAAGGCTCCCGCAAGATGCACTCAAGCGTGCTGACTGCACAGGGAGCCGGCAGGGGCAGCCGGGGTTGGTCTCCCCAGGCTGCCCTCCAGCAAAGTGGTGATGCAGGGCCCAGGTGGGTCTGGACCCCCTAAGAGAGGTAGAGCGGCTGAGGGTGGGCTCCCCTGGCCACACCGAAGACCTACCACGCAGAAGCAGGCGAGGATGCGCTCCCCGAGCTGCGGAGTATCCCATGGGGTCCGGGTGAACCGGGCCCCCCAACAAGGCCTGAAAAAGCAACAAAGCACCAGCACCACCAGCGCGGCTCTCCCCGGCACAGCGGGAGAGCTGCTCATCTATTATTCATAAACCGGAGTTGAAGCGCCCCATAATGCCCTGCAAGGCATGGGGAATTCGTCGTTTTGGTCCCTGGTGGCCCCCCAGAGGAGGGGAGACACTCTCAATTGGGAAAAGGTGCTGGGAGAGCTGCTGGAGAAATGCAGTCTCCCCCTCAGCACAAAGAGATGTCCTTCCCTTGGTTTACTGCGGAGTTGAAAGGAATAACCACTCAAGGGTTCAGTCGGCATTTAACACCTTCTTGGCTGAAACTTTTGTTCTACAGCTGAGGGTGCATTTCAAGTGCATCATAGAGTGTAGGGCTGAGTTGGAGATGTCTGGAGAAGGGCATCCCCTGGAGGTGAGGAAGTGTAATTGCACTGAAATGCATTTACTAATTGTTATTTCTTTTAGGTGGACTGATGTTCACGTGTTTAATATGAAGTACCAGATAAAAATGATGTCATAAGCAATGTGGGGTTATGTTGTTAGACATTTCTGCTAGGGTGTCTGGCTGTATATGCATAATCCTGCAATTTCATCTGTGATCCCTTTAGGGGCTGTAACTGCAATGCATTTTAATGATACCCAACTGTTATGAGTACTATCATTCTAAAGTGGTGTTTAAACATGTATTCTTGCTGCTGCGCTTAGGTAAAGAACCCAGACTGCTAGCCCTTAAGATGTAGAGGTTCATACTTCCTGGTCAGTAGGAAATGCGCAGTCAGGGTTGTGAGCCACCAAGACAGTGTTACCTCATTTAAATGCCTTTTGAGATACTGGGGGGGGGGTCACCACTGGGATGGTGCCAGTGCGCAGGGCCCTTGCTCCAGGCTATGTTCAACTAACTGCTTTGGTGGCAAGATGATATGCATACATGGGAGTGGTGGTACTAGACCCCACCCCCCCTGTGGGAGGGGTGGAGATGTTATGCAATGTCACAAAGTAATTACAACAGCTTATGTATATTTGTAAATTGGTGAGTAGTATTGAGTAGTGTGTGCATTTAATAAATGAACTTTTACTTTTATAAAGCAAAGTACAGACGGGACAATCAAATATTGAGTGTTATTTTTGCGCACCTGCAAATGGCTATTACTAGCCCACACAACCTCCCTTGAGTAGGCCTCAGACTGCTCTGCAATGCTACCCTCTGAGAGTCAGGCGCTACTATTGGGTGTTTGAATCCCAGTGAAGAACAAATGTAGTCATGTTATTTGTGCAGTCCTCACAGATGCTGCCTTGTTTTCCCACACCCACTGTTCAAGAAGTCTCGGGAACAGCAAAGACTTCACCATTCCTCTGGCCACGTCTCTAGGACCATGGGTTTCAGTCGCCACAAAGGAGCAGCTGATTCTGTTCACCGAGCTTGTCGCTGGTACCGTGTCCTGAAGGCACCCCAGAAGCCACCGCTGCACTTCGCATCACAACCCTGGTCTCTAGATGACTGTCTCCAATACGATACTTGCACTGCATACTGTAGGCACAGTAATCCATACCGCCTCGCTGCACTCAGCCGCCCGGACCTAATCTACACTGTCGCAGGCTGCCCAAACAATGACCAGCTCCATTGCCTGCACAGTGACCTGCCAGCACCGCCTCACTCTGGATCGCAGCCCTGGTTTCACTAATGCCATTGGTCGACCGTCATCGAGCCACTGCCTGCACCGTGAGTGCACCACACACACACACCGCACTGATTCACTTCACAGCAAAACGCAGCAGTTGCCTGACTGATTCGTACCAATGGAATCAGCCGCAAGGAAAAAGGTACTGTCTACGAGACTTCGGCACTGCAGCGGACCTGTACCAACGCAGTCAGCTGGAACTGTTGGACTCTCACATTTTCATCATTGCAGTAGCCCCAGATGAATCTATTGTTGCAGAAGAACTGTGTTTTTGAGATATTTCTGCAATTTAAAGGTTATCTTGCAAAGTCCCTGTTTTTCAGTATTGTGTGTTGGATGTTGTTGTTTTTGGTATTTATTTGGCTAAGATAAATATTTATAATTTTTCTAAACTGGTGTGGTGCCCATTTGTAGTGTTTTCACTGTGTTGCTGTATGCATGCACACATGCCTTACACACTGCCTCTGAGATAAGCCTGTCTGCTCGTGCAAAGGTATGAAGGGGTTAAGCATGGATTATTTTAGAAGTATTTCCCCCTTACCCTGACTAGAAAGAAGGGTCTCTACTTGGATAAAGGTGCAAACTTTTGCCAACTGGAGACACCCATTTCTAACAAGCCTCCTTATGCAGTGCTGAGGGTTTAGAAGAATATCCTTTTTAGGTTTCACCTGCACAGAGCATGTGCTGTGCTTGTGAAATCTATTGTTAATATAAATCTTAAAAGGGGCTTATATCCCGCTGTGAGAAGTTGGCCTGATATGTAGTGTTTCCAATTCTGGAACCACTGGGTATCAGTCCAAACAAACCCCAAAGATGTCTGGTTGTAAGTCAACCTTGTTAGACAAGCTATCCTAGTGGTAGCATGGACTAAGCAGCCTTAAAGGCTTAACTTAAGAGGTCGTGTTAAGCGAGCTGTTTTACCACATACAATCCTGTAATCAAATGAAAGGACACCACACAAGTATATATTATAAAAATATATGTATTTATTTCTAAATTACTCCCCAGTACTCTTTATGAGGAAAGGGGCACAAGCGTTAAATCAAAAGCACTGTTACACATATAAAGTTGCACAATTATGGATGAGGGCGGGTGGCCACTCAGACCATATACTAAAAAAATGGTATAAGTAACACTTATCGAACAATGGTTAGGCCTAGGGCCTAGAGATTCGCTGGGAGCAGTCAGGACTAGCAATGATGAAGTCGGGAGTAGCCCACAGGAGACGGGTGCAGCACGGAAAGTGCGGCGCGCACCAATGCACTGTCAATGGTGCGTAAAAGTCAGTTAAAGTGAATTAAAAGATACTTCCGCTGAACCTAGGAACACAAAACTTTGGACACAGACCCTAGAGGTGTGTACCAGTGTATAGACACCGGCGTTGCAATGTTACCTCACCCACAGGCCGTGGATGCACAGGGTCGAAGTGGCGTCGGGTTCTGGCACGCAGGTTCTTGGTGCTTGAAGCTGTTGCAGCTGCAGGCGCTGTGAAGCAGAAGTGTCCGGTGCGATCCAAGGGTGGATCGAAGTAGAAAAGTACCTGAAAGCAGAGGGGACAGAGTCTGGGTCACTCAGCAGTGACCAGGGTGGAACCAGGACGGAACCAGGCAATGTCGGGCGCAATCAGGCGGTTGTCGATAGGCTTCTCTCCGCTGTCACGTGGGCTCTGGGGCATCTGCGACGTCCAGGAGCAGGTCACAATCTGTCCCACGTAGGCTCTCGCCGTCAGCACCGTCGGCTTCAAGATTGCAGCAAACAGCACTTGGCAAAAGCAATCCACGCGGAACCGGGAGATTGCTTATCACTCGAACCAGGAGGGTCAGAGTGGGTGCTCCTTTTCACAGGAGCTGGTGCAGATCTGGAGCAACCAGAAAAGCAAGTCGTATTTCAAGTTTCGTCGGCACAGGGGCCACAAGCCAGCTGGCAAGTGACCGGGCCAACGCGTCGAGCGCACACAAGCAGAAGGGCCCCACACAGCACTCGTCGAGTGTGGAGGGGTGAGCTTTGGTGCAAGTGGAGCTCGGGGCTGGGGCTTCTCAAACCCCGGTGCACAGCTTCGAGGATCACTCGTGGGCTGCACGGTCAGCGTCTCGTGGCCTTTTCAAGATGGCGTGCCCCACGCTTCCGGTCGCCTCCACGGGTCTCAGCTCTGCAGGGACTGTGGATCGGGCAGGTAGAAGGCAGGCAAGCTTGATCTCGTCGATCTCTGTCGCTCGAGTTCCGGCGGGAACTGCAACAAAGCAAGGGTCGAGGGCTGGATGGTGCCTGTTTGCACAGGGTGGTAACTCCTTGACCACAAGGGAGATTCTTCAGTCTTCTCACGTCGTGTAGAAAGTCGAAGGGTCCAGAATTCGTTTCTTATGTTTCTTCAGGATGATCTGAGTTCCATTGGGACTGCTCCCCCTCTTATTCGAATCTCGGGGGTTGGACATCCTGCTAGGTCCCCTCCTATGGGTGGGACCCAGGAAGGGGGTGGTTACACCCCTCTCCTTTGATCCTGGCCGCGCTGGGACAGGGGCTGGGAGGCCCCAGAACCGGTTTGGCCGGATCCTGCAAGGGGCAGCCTTGTGCTCCCGAGGCAGTGTCTGGTTTCTTTGAAACCTCCCTACTCCAATCCACTATCTCCTGTCTGGGGTGGTTTGACACCGCCCTGTGACAGGAAACTCTTTGTCCAGGCCTCCTCTGCCGGGTTTCGGTCAGCAGCAGGAGGCCAGACCCGTGTCTGTGGCAGGGGCATCCATTTTGTGGATCTGAGGCTCATTTTAAATCAACCGCGTTTCAGTAAAGCAACATGTCTTCTCCCTCTAGAAGGGTGGAATGCTACCCCCGTCGCCAGAACTGGCGAGGGGGTAGTATTCCAATTCGTATGACACCTTACACGACATGTTTTGATAAAGCCAAACCAAAGTTGCTATATAACCGCGAGGATTATAAGGCGCTTAAGAGTATATGGTATGGCATTATCCTGGATCAGCTTAGGGAGTTGTTCCCGACAGCTGCAGACAGGCTCAGCTCATGCCAGAGCACCATCTCACATAAAACCACGCACTCTGCCTCCAGGATTGATGAGGCCTTCCATAGGAGTGGCTTACAGGCTATATATGTGTCCAGATATAGGTTTAGATATAGGTATACTATATCTAAGCAAGGGGTGATTACACCCACTTGCCCCAGCTGAGTGATCAGCCAGTTGTGTCAATTTAGATAGCCGGCCAGGGGTGGCAAAAGATATGCTGCAGCCCCTGGTAGGCCTTGGATGCACCTATGCCCTGGGCACCTATAGTGCTCTGTACAGGGGCTGATAAGGTGACCCAAGCCAATCTAGTTATGCACCTAGGGTACATGGAATCCATTTTACAGAGAGAGCAGATAGCCTGGGGCCCTGATTAGCAGGGAACCAGGCCAACTAAGTCGAAAACCAGCTAAACACAAGGCAAAAAATCTGGGGTAACCATAGTCAGGTAGCCACCTTCCTACATAACCCCCCCCCCCAAACGAAAGGAGATAAGGCTATCCTTGGCCAGGTAAGCCTTTATTGCCTGAGTGGCCATATATGGAAGAACCTGCACTAGCATGGGTACCCCCTGTCTCATGGTCCACTAAGCAGTCCCTCACCCTAGGGGTATTAGAGGGTCTCCACCATAGGGAATCACTACCTTGGGTGTGTTTATGCAAAGTTAAAGGCTGGTTTGGATATGGAGTATTGAAGTGAGGCTCCACTATTTTTGGGCTCAACTTCCTCCAATTATCTTCCACCATGTGTGCCTTTCTTTCTTCAACTGAGTTGCACTGAGCTCTCAGGGTCAACCTCTGGCTACCTAAAGCTGGAGGCTGGGTCCCTCTGTTTGGCTTGCTGGAGGGACAGTTCAGGTTTGGGCCCTTTGGGTCCCAGGTTTGGCTGTGCCCAACAGAATCCATCTGTGGGAGGTCCCTAACTGTTTTTAAGGGGGCTCCCTCAGGAGTTTTTAAAGTTTTCACCTTACTAGGCCTACTAGTTTTGGTGCCCCTAATCTGTTGATGGGGGTGCTTTATTTGACAGGGGGCCCTCTGGGTCTCACTGTCCTTCTTGTCCTCTGCAGCCCTGGGCTGACTGAGGCAAGGTAGAGAGGGGCAGGTTACCTGCTCCAGACTGGATCCCACCTGAGAAGGGTCCACTGCCATCAGAGGCTCTGTCAGGCCAGGCCTAACAACCTCTGGGGCAGTTCCTTCATCAGGGGTAAGATCAGTTCCCTGAGGAGGCTGATCCTGTCCTACTGTCTGGTGAGGGGGAGATTTCTCTTCCTCCTCCATGCTCTCAGTTTGGGTGGAGTGATCCATCATTTCAGGCTTCACAACACACATATCTGTTTGAGTTTGGGCTGTGGCCATCACAGCCCCACCAACCTTTTCAGGAGGAGACTCAGTTTGGGTTTCTGCTGTTATCATAACAGCTTTGCTATTCTGTCTTGAAAGAGCTTCTGGTAAAGATGGGGCAGAGAGTTGCTCAGCCCTACCAACCTTTTCAGGAAGGACATCTTGAATTGGGGCTATAGCCAGTACAGCCCCACTAACCTTTCCATTGGAATTTACCATTCTAGAATGGATTTCCTGTTCAACCTCAGCCCAGGCTGAGATTTCCAAATCATTACCCAGTAGACAGTCTACAGGCAAGTTTGGTGACACTGCCACTCTCTTTGGGCCAATGACACCTCCCCAGCTGAGACTTACTACTGCCATGGGATGATTTGTTTGGATGCCATCAATGTTTGTTACCTGGTATGTGGCACCAGGTAAAAGTTGCTTAGAGGGGACTATACAGTCAGCCACCATGGTGATGCTAGCCCCTGTGTCTCTAAAAGCTTCAACTTTCAAACCATTGATGATGGGTTCTTGTCTATATTTGCTCAAGGTATTTGGGCAAACTGAGAAGTTGGCAAACCCCATGCCAGTCTCATAAACAAGATCATTTGGGGATGGGGACCTGGATAGGCCAGGGTCCCCTTGGGCTCCAAAAGTAAACCCACCCAGATTCCTGGGTGTGCTCCCACTTCCTGGGGTATTACTGCTAACAGTAACAGGAGGTGTTGGAGCTGGCTTTGGAGGTATGTTTTCTTTATTGCCATTCTTGGGACAACAGCTGTCTGTTTTGTAATGCCCAACCTGTTTACAGGCATGGCAATAAGGCTTTTTCTCTGTTGAAGAAGTGTCTTGGGACCCACCCCCCTTCTTGGAGTTTTGGGGCCCTGGGGAAGTGTTTTCTTTACTTTTATCCCCACCCTTATCTTGAGGCTTGGTAGACTCCTTCTTCTGGTTATTGTCCTGATTCTTAGGCCTAATCCTCGTTCTGACCCACTTATCTGCCCTCTTTCCCAATTCTTGGGGAGAGGTCAAATCTGAGTCCACCAGGTGCTGGTGTAAGAGCTGGTTCTGACAATTACTAAGGATCTGCTCCCTCATAATCAAATTATACAATCCTGTGAAGTCATGTACTTCGCTGCCATTCAGCCAACCCTCCAGAGCCTTAGTTGCACAATCAACAAAATCAGTCCAGTCCTGAGTCTGTGCTTTTTGGATGTCTCTGAACAACAACCTGTATTGCTCAGTGGTTAGGCCAAACCCTTCAATAAGAGCACTCTTCAGAACAGAGTAGTTTTTGGCATCCTCAGGTCTAACAGTGAGGAGCCTGTCCCTCCCTTTCTCAGAAAAGGAGTACCATAAAATTGCTGCCCACTGATCCTCAGGGACCTGCTGTACCATGCAGGCCCTCTCAAGAGCAGTCATCCATCTGTGGATATCATCCCCTTCCTTGTAGGGGGGCACAATTTTTGTCAGGTTTCTATTGTCATAGGCCCTGTCTTTTTCTTTAGGAACTTTGCTGCCACCAGTGGCATCTAAGCCACACAATTTTCTTTCTCTTGCTAAAGCAAGTTTAGCTTGAGCCAAGGCTACCTCTTCCCTTTCTATTTGGAGTTGGACAGCCCTCATCCTGGCCCTATGCTCTTTTCTCTGGGAGGAAGTCATTCCTCTTTGAGATTCTCTTGAGGCACTAGAAAGATGAGAGTCCCCTGATGGAGATCTCACCCTCCTGTTGCCTGGGAGAATTTGGTTATGAGATCTGGAGTGGTGCTGGCCCTCTCCATTCTCATGTAGGTCCAAGTTGGCCTGGTTAAGCCTGGCAACCTGTACCTGGTTTCCCCTCTGATCCTGATCTTCAGGCTCTTCTACATCAGAGCCTTCCTCTTCCTCCTCCTCTTCTTCTTCTGGAAGATTCTCATTCTCAGGGGAGTGTATCCCTTCACCTGAATCTAAGGGAGCCTGACTCACCTTATCTAAGTCATCCTTTTCTAGGATAGCTATTAGGGAAGGAATGGTAGGGCCTCTGCCCCTTTTTAGCCCCCTGGCTGTGCACAAGGCACTCAGGTCTTTGTGGCTAAGGTTGTCATATCTGGATGTTGTCCCTATAGGATCAACTATTACAGGAGCAGAGCCTGAGGCTCTACCTGTATCAGACATGACTGCTAGTGAGGTGTAAGTGATGCACTTACCTACACTAAGTGGTTTCCTACTGTACCTTGCTAGTGAGTTGTAGTCAGGGTGTGCTAATCCCTTTAATCTACAACTACTAAGTTCAGTAGAACTTAATATGCTAAGCTTTTGATTTATATGTACCTAGAGGTACTTGATGTGATCTTTCAATTTGATAAAGATTGCAATGGTAAAACAAACAGCAAGCTCAAATCCGCACCGCTGCACACCAATGTGAGAAGTTGGCCTGATATGTAGTGTTTCCAATTCTGGAACCACTGGGTATCAGTCCAAACAAACCCCAAAGATGTCTGGTTGTAAGTCAACCTTGTTAGACAAGCTATCCTAGTGGTAGCATGGACTAAGCAGCCTTAAAGGCTTAACTTAAGAGGTCGTGTTAAGCGAGCTGTTTTACCACATACAATCCTGTAATCAAATGAAAGGACACCACACAAGTATATATTATAAAAATATATGTATTTATTTCTAAATTACTCCCCAGTACTCTTTATGAGGAAAGGGGCACAAGCGTTAAATCAAAAGCACTGTTACACATATAAAGTTGCACAATTATGGATGAGGGCGGGTGGCCACTCAGACCATATACTAAAAAAATGGTATAAGTAACACTTATCGAACAATGGTTAGGCCTAGGGCCTAGAGATTCGCTGGGAGCAGTCAGGACTAGCAATGATGAAGTCGGGAGTAGCCCACAGGAGACGGGTGCAGCACGGAAAGTGCGGCGCGCACCAATGCACTGTCAATGATGCGTAAAAGTCAGTTAAAGTGAATTAAAAGATACTTCCGCTGAACCTAGGAACACAAAACTTTAGACACAGACCCTAGAGGTGTGTACCAGTGTATAGACACCGGCGTTGCAATGTTACCTCACCCACAGGCCGTGGATGCACAGGGTCGAAGTGGCGTCGGGTTTTGGCACGCAGGTTCTTGGTGCTTGAAGCTGTTGCAGCTGCAGGCGCTGTGAAGCAGAAGTGTCCGGTGCGATCCAAGGGTGGATCGAAGTAGAAAAGTACCTGAAAGCAGAGGGGACAGAGTCTGGGTCACTCAGCAGTGACCAGGGTGGAACCAGGACGGAACCAGGCAATGTCGGGCGCAATCAGGCGGTTGTCGATAGGCTTCTCTCCGCTGTCACGTGGGCTCTGGGGCATCTGCGACGTCCAGGAGCAGGTCACGATCTGTCCCACGTAGGCTCTCGCCGTCAGCACCGTCGGCTTCAAGATTGCAGCAAACAGCACTTGGCAAAAGCAATCCACGCGGAACCGGGAGATTGCTTATCACTCGAACCAGGAGGGTCAGAGTGGGTGCTCCTTTTCACAGGAGCTGGTGCAGATCTGGAGCAACCAGAAAAGCAAGGTGTATTTCAAGTTTCGTCGGCACAGGGGCCACAAGCCAGCTGGCAAGTGACCGGGCCAACGCGTCGAGCGCACACAAGCAGAAGGGCCCCACGCAGCACTCGTCGAGTGTGGAGGGGTGAGCTTTGGTGCAAGTGGAGCTCGGGGCTGGGGCTTCTTAAACCCCGGTGCACAGCTTCGAGGATCACTCGTGGGCTGCACGGTCAGCGTCTCGTGGCCTTTTCAAGATGGCGTGCCCCACGCTTCCGGTCGCCTCCACGGGTCTCAGCTCTGCAGGGACTGTGGATCGGGCAGGTAGAAGGCAGGCAAGCTTGATCTCGTCGATCTCTGTCGCTCGAGTTCCGGCGGGAACTGCAACAAAGCAAGGGTCGAGGGCTGGATGGTGCCTGTTTGCACAGGGTGGTAACTCCTTGACCACAAGGGAGATTCTTCAGTCTTCTCACGTCGTGTAGAAAGTCGAAGGGTCCAGAATTCGTTTCTTATGTTTCTTCAGGATGATCTGAGTTCCATTGGGACTGCTCCCCCTCTTATTCGAATCTCGGGGGTTGGACATCCTGCTAGGTCCCCTCCTATGGGTGGGACCCAGGAAGGGGGTGGTTACACCCCTCTCCTTTGATCCTGGCCGCGCTGGGACAGGGGCTGGGAGGCCCCAGAACCGGTTTGGCCGGATCCTGCAAGGGGCAGCCTTGTGCTCCCCAGGCAGTGTCTGGTTTCTTTGAAACCTCCCTACTCCAATCCACTATCTCCTGTCTGGGGTGGTTTGACACCGCCCTGTGACAGGAAACTCTTTGTCCAGGCCTCCTCTGCCGGGTTTCGGTCAGCAGCAGGAGGCCAGACCCGTGTCTGTGGCAGGGGCATCCATTTTGTGGATCTGAGGCTCATTTTAAATCAACCGCGTTTCAGTAAAGCAACATGTCTTCTCCCTCTAGAAGGGTGGAATGCTACCCCCGTCGCCAGAACTGGCGAGGGGGTAGTATTCCAATTCGTATGACACCTTACACGACATGTTTTGATAAAGCCAAACCAAAGTTGCTATATAACCGCGAGGATTATAAGGCGCTTAAGAGTATATGGTATGGCATTATCCCGGATCAGCTTAGGGAGTTGTTCCCGACAGCTGCAGACAGGCTCAGCTCATGCCAGAGCACCATCTCACATAAAACCACGCACTCTGCCTCCAGGATTGATGAGGCCTTCCATAGGAGTGGCTTACAGGCTATATATGTGTCCAGATATAGGTTTAGATATAGGTATACTATATCTAAGCAAGGGGTGATTACACCCACTTGCCCCAGCTGAGTGATCAGCCAGTTGTGTCAATTTAGATAGCCGGCCAGGGGTGGCAAAAGATATGCTGCAGCCCCTGGTAGGCCTTGGATGCACCTATGCCCTGGGCACCTATAGTGCTCTGTACAGGGGCTGATAAGGTGACCCAAGCCAATCTAGTTATGCACCTAGGGTACATGGAATCCATTTTACAGAGAGAGCAGATAGCCTGGGG
Source organism: Lissotriton vulgaris (assembly GCF_964263255.1). Taxonomy (NCBI): domain Eukaryota; kingdom Metazoa; phylum Chordata; class Amphibia; order Caudata; family Salamandridae; genus Lissotriton; species Lissotriton vulgaris. Next base: position 33,018 of record NW_028241742.1, read on the forward strand.
CCCTGATTAGCAGGGAACCAGGCCAACTAAGTCGAAAACCAGCTAAACACACGGCAAAAAATCTGGGGTAACCATAGTCAGGTAGCCACCTTCCTACACCCGCCTTGTTTTTCATTGGTTGGTGTGCCTGACACTTTCTTTTTCTTGATTTCTATTGGTTGTAGCATGCCATTTCCTCATATTCTTCTTATCAGTATCCCACGGTCAAAGTACTCCTTTTAATCAACGTGAAACAGCTTTTCAGCACTCAGCACCCCTCCTTGCCAGCTTCTCTTCCGACCTCTTCCTCAGTTGCAGCAGCTTTACCTACCACAACAAATTCTTATCATCTCCACACAAGTAATGTTATTTGTGTAGCGCTATCCCTATTCGAGTGCTTTACACAAGCACCAAAGGCAAAGAGCAACATGTTTGAGCACTGATAAGTCACCAAGGAACAGTTTGCTGCCATTGACGAAACAAGGTAACCTTCATCAAGTTTAGCCTTGAATCTCCTTTTTGAGCATGGGCACTCTCCTACTTGCAAAGGAATCTTTACCACACTTAAAGCCTTATTCTGTTTGTGCACCAACATGATTCCAAAACATTTGCCATGAGAGAACCAAACCACTTATTTTGAACTAATAGCAAATTCAAACCCATTTTAACAGTCAACTGCCCTTACTCCGCCCACGTGTGCCATGCTTTCTAGCAAGTTCCCTTTGATCACTTCCCTACTCTCTATTGGAGCCAGGGCTCTAAAATGGCTTCCCATGGAATGCATGGCACATGCGTTTCACCATCACATTAAAATGGGGTAGCATTGCTGAATATTTCCTTATTAAAAACGATAACCGCAAAAAAGTGCAAGGTGTCATTATTATCCGGATCCTCCAATTCATGTCTTTTTCTTTGGCATTATCAAAAAATAAAGTGCATATGCAAGAATTGCCTTTTAAAGTGACACTACAACTCAATATATGCAAGTAGAAAATAAATAACATCTTTGGATTCCAATAAAACGTTTTGGCCAGATAGGCATTAGTTCTCAAATTATTTTGATTCATATATTTACAGATAGCAGCGTGAATAATAATGTGGATGTGCAAAGTGCAAAGTGCAAATAGGCCTCTTCCAAGTGCTTATTAATCACGTTGGTCTAGTTGAATGAATATTAATTCATAGAGGAACGGGATTGGATAGCCATTTTTTAAAAAGTACACACACGGTATATTAATTCATCATGTCTAAGGTGAAGCACAGTCTTATATGCCACTTTAAAATCCTTTTTGCCTTTAGCTCTAAAAAATGGTAGAAGGGGCAGAGTGTAACCCTTCCGGAGCCCCATTTCAAGTGCAAAAAGCAGTGAAAGTGTTGGCCAAACTCTGCCCCTAGCATATAACCCTATATATAGTGTCTTAAAATAGATCAGGAAAGTAGGGCCAAACAACATATATTGAAGGAGTGACAGCATGTAACTCCATGAAAGACTATCAGAAACCTTTTCCGGGTTGATAAACAGGAGAGTCAGAGTAGTATGAATTTTGTAACCCAAATGAAAGGTGTTAAATTCTTACCGTATATTATGCCTGGTCTACCACTGGAGTCAAGCTATCCTGGCTGAAGACGGCTGATAGCCAGAAACCGGTCCTAGGATGCTTGATTCCGGTTCAGGGAAGACATAGCTTGGCAGTTCGGGCTAGACTGTTTCCATGAGGCACACAGTCCATACTGATTTGCATATAGCCATGTCTGAAACTGGGGTGGCTTGGTGAGCAAAATAACGATGGATGAAACCCAGATCTGTGACTGTTTTGCCATTGTGCAACATTCCGTCCATCATCTTGTGTGTTTTGCTGTTCACCCTATGTGGGAAGGGTATGCCCAGACGTGGGTCCCGTGCTCACTAAGCCACTGGAGTCAAGCTATCCTGGCTGAAGACGGCTGATAGACAGAAACCGGTCCTAGGATGCTTGATTCCGGTTCAGGGAAGACATGGCTTGGCAGTTCGGGCTGGACTGCTCCCATGAGGCACGGGGTCAAGACTGATTTGCATATGGCCATGTCTGAACTGGGGTCTTGGTGAGCGAAATAACGATGGATGAAACCAAGATCTGTCACTGGGGTTGAATATTTTGACATTGTGCAACATTCCGTCCATTATCTTGTGTGTTTTGCTGTTCACCCTATGTGGCAAGGGTATGCCCAGACGTGGGACCCGTGCTCACTAAGCCACTGGAGTCAAGCTATCCTGACTGAAGACGACTAATAGCCAGAAACTGGTCCTAGGATGCTTGATTCCGGCTCAGGGAAGACATGGTTTGGCAGTTCGGGCTGGACTGTTCCCATGAGGCACAGGGTCAAGACTGATTTGCATATGGCCATGTTGGAACTGGGGTGGCTTGGTGAGCAAAATAACGATGGATGAAACCCAGATCTGTGACTGGGGTGAATGTTTTGCCATTGTGCAACATTCCGTCCACCATCTTGTGTGTTTTGCTGTTCACCCAATGACGTGGGTCCCATGCTCACTAAGCCACTGGAGACAAGCTATCCTGGCTGAAGACGGCTGATAGCCAGAAACCGGTTCCTAGGATTTTTGATTCCGGTTCAGGGAAGACATGGCTTGGCAGTGCGGGCTGGACTGTTCCCATGAGGCATAGGGTCAAGACTGATTTGCATATGGCCATGTCTGAACTGGGGTGGCTTGATGAGCAAACTAACCATGGATGAAACCCAGATCTGTGACTGGGGGTGAATGTTTTGCCATTGTGCAACATTCCGTCTATCATCTTGTGTGTTTTGCTGTTCACCCTATGTGGGAAGGGTGTGCCCAGACGTGGGTCTACCTTTGCGGTGCAAAGCTGCTTTCATCCAAATTGATCACATTGTCTAGAATTTGGAGAAATTGGGTTGCTGAACCCTTCACAATCTTTGTCTTGGTGAACTACATAAAGTCACTAAATTAATCTCAGTGGGTAGCGTGATACAAAAGCAGTCAGGCTTAACTCAAAGGCAATGTGTTAAGTATTTATGCAGCATCCAGTCATTAATAAAGTGGAAACAAAGCCCACAAAAAAATCTCATTACATGATTAAAAAGCAGTAAAATGTATTAAATGATTTGACAACAAAATGACATAAATCACATTGGTAAGGAGTTAGGAATTTTTAAAGTTTAATGTGAAAATAGTGCCCAATAAAGGACAAAATGTTGTTGTTATCTAGTTGCACTGAACTGAGACAAATCACAAGTTCAGGCATGGAGCGTGGGCAAGGTACAGGACTGTATTCAGTCCAGTGTTGAGAGTGCTTTGTGTCTTTAAGGTCAAGGTGCCTAGTCTGAGCCGGTCTGCATGCATGCTGTGTCGAGGAGCTGTCAAACAAGTGCTCCGAGGCGAGGTTCGGTGTCAAAATGTGTCACTCTAGGCCAGTGCTGTTCGCGACGGCAGGAATATACTTGCGCTACCGGGATGCGCTCCGCAAGCAAGCGATGCGTGAATATTTGCAGATTGTCTTAGTTTCTTCTTGTCCAGCTTCCTAAGCAGCAGGCACAACTTCCAGAGGCACTACAACTGGACAAATCACTCTGAAGGGCAGAACCCATACAGCAGAGTTCAGGGGGAAGCTGGGGTGTAGTCCTCTTGTTCCTGGGACTTTTTAACAGGAAGCCAGACTTACTCAGGGCCTTGGAGATCTCTTCAAGCAAGGGTACACACCACACAGCAAATTCCTTCCCCTCTCCTTGGCAGCAAAGCAACTGCAGGTCAGTCCACAAGCACCCAGCAGGACAGTCCTTCCTCTTCAGTCTTCCAGCTTTCTCATTGACAGAGATTCCTTCTTGATTCCAGGATGATCTAATTTTCTGTAGTCTGGGGACCTGTACTTATACCCCAAAAAGTCTTTGTTTCCTTTGTGCAGGAGGGCTCTGAGCCCGGTCTGAACCAGTTCTGGGTGTTCCTTGAGTACTTTGTTTTCCTGGCTTCTCCTTTCCTTTCAAAGAGTGGGGCAGGGTCATCAGCCACCCTGCAGGAGGTGGAGCCAGCATTTTGGAAGGCAGGCACAACCCTATTCAGGCCCGGGTGCTATCCCCTTCCACCACTCTAGATGCAGATGGAGCTATTCAGCCCAGAGATGGCCCACTCAGCCTGTGAGAGCCACCCAGCCCCTGTCACTCACAATCCAGACAGTCAATTCACAAACCAGCCAAGGCACACAGAAAGGTCAGACAGAGAGAACAGCTACTTTCTAAAAGTGCTGTTCTCAAACACAGGATTTAAAAAACACCTTTCCTAAAAGATATGTTATTAAATTCTGAGTTCAGGGATATCAGACTTTTATGTCCTACCTTGCTCCTATGGGAAGATATGCTGGTAGAAACTGTAGCCAGCATTCCCCATGATAGCGTATGGGCAAGGTAGCCTTACAATACTGAAAATCGAAAATGGCTGTCATTCACTACCTGAGCATGTCACCTGCACTAGTACATGCTCTACCTTTCACATACACTGCACCCTGCCTAAGGGGGTACTTTGGGCCTTCCATCGGGGTGACCAATGTGCACAGAAAGGGACGGGTTAGGCCTGGTCAGTGGGGACACTGACCAGGAGGACATGGCAGTTCACAGACTGCACACAGGCACTGCGGTGGCAGGCATGAGACACCATTTTAGGGCTACTCATGTGGGTGGCATAATCAGTTCTGCAGGCCCACTAGTAACATTTTAATCACCAGCCCTGGCACACTGAGTGCACTTTACTAGGGACCTCTTGGTGATACAAATATGCCAATCATGGATAACCAGTCACAATAACAATTTACACAGAGAGCATATGCACTTTAGCACTGATCAGCAGTGGTGGAGTGCCCAGAGTCCTATTGCCAACAACCACAGGTCAGGAAAAATAAGGAAGGAAGAAGCAAAATGTTTGGGTATAACCCTGCAAAAAGGGCAATTTCCAACAAACTCCAAGAAGAAAGAGTCTGAGATTTGGATGGAGTGTGTGAATCTGTACTCGTGTGCACTGGAAGGTTGGATGAAGGGCAGCAAAGTAACTGATTATAAGGGGTTGTTGCATTTAATTAGTTGGGAGCACTTAGTTAGTCTTTGTGTTCCAGAGATGCGCCAGCATCTTTTGGACAGCAAGCTGACAGACCCCATTGAGCTTGCTAAGGAGGTGGACCACTGGACCAGTACCAGGGTCCACGGAGGAATTGTGGGTACCACAGCCAAAGGTGGGCAGGGTCCCCAGCAGAAGAGTGGGGAGACAAGGGTAACCAAAAAGAGTTCTCTCAAGGGCCCAAAAATCTGTTCCCCCAGCAAGGAGTCCCAAACCCCCAAACCTAAACAACCATGGCCCCCTAGGGGCAGACGGGACAACAGGGGTCCCCCTACCTGCTATCACTGCAATGAGGCGGGACATGTTATTTCTAGGTACCCCAAGAAACCCCCAGCACCCACTGGTGCTCCAAAACCGGGTTTAGTGAGTGTAGCTTCAGGAGAGGATTTAATTTCTAGTGAAAGGATGTGACCAGCAGTTATGACCCTTGTTTCCCTAGGAGACCAAGAGATGGCCCAGGAAACCTACAAGCCCCCGAACACTAAGGAATACGGGGAGAAGGTGACCATCAATGGGAGGGAGATAGAGGCTCTGAGAGACACGGGAGCCAGTGTCACATCTGTAAGGTGTCAGTAGGTGTCTGAAGACCAGGTCATTGCCAGTGTACTTTACCCAGTAGTTGCAGCTGACAACTTGGTGCGCCTCTACAAAGTGGTGCAGGTTCCCTTTTTTTTTTTTTTTATTGGAGATTTATTAAGCGCCTGGTTACGCCACTGGCGTGTCCCCGCGCTATGGCAAGTGGAGTAGCTGTCCCCCCTCCTCCCAACCAAGCTACCTACTGAAACAGATAAGTTTTAAGTTTTTTCCTAAACTGGGTTTCGGAAGATTCAAGCCGAAGTTCCAGCGGCAGATTATTCCAACATTTGGGGGCAAGGTATCTGAAGGATCTGCCTCCCATGCGAGCTTTAGAAATTCTAGGTACTTTTAGCAGCCCGGTCTGTGAGGACCGAAGGCTGCGTGTAGGCTCATAGTAAGCTATTAGGCTTTGAAGCGGGAGAGGTGCCTTGCCATTCAGAATACGGTGGCAGGTGGCAAGGGCCTTAAACTGCACTCTCCTCTCAATAGGGAGCCAATGGAGCGCTCGCAGGGCAGGCTTGGCAGATGCTCTCCTAGGGAGTCTGAGGACCAGCCGTGCTGCCGCGTTTTGGAGAACCTGCAGACGACCAATGACCCTGCCGATGGCCCCCAGATAAAGTAGATTCCCGTAATCAAGTCGGGAGGTGACCAGGGCATGCACCAGCGTCTGACGCGCTGAAATAGGAAGCAGATCTAAAACTTTCCTAAGGGTTCTCAGAACACTGAAACATACCCCCGCCACCCGACCGACATGTGGGCCAAAGGTGAGGTCCCTATCGAGCCACACGCCCAAGTTCCTAGCCTCACGGCAGGGTGCGGGAGCTTCCCCCAAACAAGGTGGCCACCACGCCGACGACCACGCCGACGGTACACCCCCCACCACGAGCACCTCGGTCTTGCTCCCGTTCAACTTTAAACAGTTGGCAGACATCCAGGCAGCGAGATCATTCATGCAGTTCCTGAAAATGTCTGCCGCAAGACCGGGCGCGCGCGAAAGGGAGATGACCAATTGCGTGTCATCGGCGTAGGACACCAAGCGGAGGCCATAGCCCTCCACAATGGCCGCTAGGGGGGAGACATAAATGTTGAATAGGGTTGGGCTCAGGGACGAACCCTGAGGGACGCCCTGGCCCAGCTCAATCTCCCTAGAGTAACACTCACCCAGTCTGACCTGGAAGCACCTCTCAGAGAGGAAGGACTTAATCCACCCAAGCGCAGCTCCTGTCACCCCACCTCCATTCAGACACTGTAGCAAGGTGGAATGTGCTACAGTGTCGAATGCTGCGCTTAAGTCTAAGAGGATCAGTGCCATCGTCTGGCCCTCGTCAACTCCCTGTCTGAGTGCCTCCACCGCCACGAGGAGAGCAGACTCCGTCGAGTGACGGGGACGGAAGCCAAATTGCGAGTCGTGGAGTAGCGAAGCCATCTCCACGAACTGCATAAGTTGTATGTTGGCTATTTTTTCCGCCACCTTCGCCATGTAGGGGAGAAGGGAAATGGGACGGAGATTCTCCAATTTTTCAAAGCTAACATTTGCCTTTTTTTGCAGGGGGAGTACCACCGCCTGTTTCCAGGCCTTCGGGACCACTTGAGACTCAAAGGAAGTGTCCAAGAGCTGACGCACATAAGGCTCTAGCACTGGCAAGCTGTCCTTGAGCCGATTGGGAGTGGTCGGGTCTCTGGGGGAACCGGATTTAATAGATCCACAGATACGAAGAAGCTCCGTAGTGGAGTGGGTAACAAATCCGGTAAGCCGATGTTCCCCTTCCCTTCTTGGAAATTCCAAGAGGGCAGTGCCACTATCTGTCCTCTGGGGGAAGGAATTATATATATTAGAGACCTTGGTTGCAAAGTACTCCCTTTGAGTGGAGGAGGTTCTCAGGTCTCTTGAAGGTTGTTGTGAGTCCATCCATTCCTGTAGACTGTCTGCTAGGTAATGACCTGGAGAGTTCCCTGTGGAAGGAGGTCAAACACCAGGCTCATATGAAGATGTTGGGTCTGCCTGAGTGGGTCTGTGTGACCACTCAGTCTATGGCAGCCAGTAGGGGTGATTCAGCAACCCTGGAGCCTGGAATAGTGACCCAGGTACCTGCCAGGAGGCAGAAGGGCAGGGGGCGCTGGAAACCCTCCCCCGCTGTTCCCACGGCCCAGGATGAAGCAGAACCTGAGGGGGATGCCCTGGAGCCTACCGGGGAACAGGCGGCGGCCGAACTGGGGACCTACCTGAGCTGACCCATTGGTAGCAAGAAGGTGGCTGTCCAGGGAGGAATTCTGCAAAGCGCAGATGGAATGCCATTCTCTCCTTGGTGTGCGGCAGCAGGCTGCAGACCAAGCAGAAGGTGGAGCATCCAAGGATCATCTCATCTACTGGGAGGTGGGTTGCTTTACAGTGAGCCTAGGTTCGCTGAGTCTGGTGCAGCCCGTGTGCTGGTGGCACCCGAGCGCTTCATGGACTTCCTAATAGGTCCGGTTCATGACGTACCTCTCGCAGGACCTCTGGGGCAAGCCAAGACCTTTCATAGGATTGTCAGCCACTTCTTCTGGCCCCAGATGAAGAAGCATGTTGGTACGTTCTGTAGGACTTGCCAGACATGTCAGGAAAGTGGCAAGAGCGGAGGGAAGTGCAAGGTGCCCCTCCAACCCTTTCATGTGGGGAGCACCCCTTTCGGGCGGGTGGGCATCTACATCGTGGGGCCACTGGACCCCAAGACAGCGTTAATCAACAGGTTCATCCTGTTCTTGGTGGACCATGCTACCCGGTACCCGGAAGCTGTCCCTCTCAGGACAATCACAGCACCCGTGGTGGACTGTGCATTGATGGGGATCTTTTCCCGTGTGGGGTTCCCCAAGAGGTGGTCTCCAACCGGGGTACGAACTTCATCTATAGGTACATGAAGTCTCTGTGGGAGGAGTGTGGGGCAACTTATAAGTTCACCACTCCTTACCACCCTCAAAAAAACGGGTTGTTTGAAAGGTTCAACCGGACGCTGAAAGGTATGATTATGGGCCTAGCGGCGCCCATGAGACGGAAGTGGGATGCCTTACCACCATACCTGTTGTTTGCCTACAGGGAGGTGCCTCAGAATTCCTTAGGGTACAGTCCCTTTGAACTTCTGTATGGCCACTCTGTTAGAGGACCTCTCGCACTGGTGAAGGAGGGGTGGGAGAAATCCCACGGAAGAACTTGGGCAGAAAGTGTGGGTGATGGCGCAATTGGAGCCTTGTGCGCTCCAAGACAAGTGGACTGGGCCATATTGTGTGGTGAAGCTCAAGAGCGAAGTAACGTACCTGGTTAACTTGAAGACTCCCAGGCAGCCCCTGAGGGTCTTACATGTGAACCGCCTCAAACACCACTTCGAGAGGTGTTATGTGACAATGCTCCTGGGTACAGGTGCTGGAATGTAAGAGGAAAGTGACCCTCTTCCTGACCTGCTGGCAGCCAAAGAGCATGATGGGTCAGCGAATGGTGTGGTCCTCTCACCCACCCTGACCCCAGAACAGCAGAGGGACTGTCGCCAGGTGTTGGGTCAGTTTCCCTCCCTGTTCTCCCTGATTCCAGGTGTCAATAATTGGTGCGTCCATGATGTGCACACTGAAGATAGTCTGCCTGTGAAACATACATTTTACAGGGTAGCTGACTAGGTCAGGGCCAGCATCAAGGAAGAGGTTTTCAAGATGTTGGCGTTAGAGGTAATTGAGCCCTCCAGCAGCCCCTGGGCTAGCCCAGTGGTCGGTATACACCTGTTACAACGCATTTTTTACAACGCAATACTGTTACAACGCAGCTTTTACAACGCATACCATTACAACGCATTGCGCTGGGGGGCGCTCTAGGATAGGGAATAAGTATAATTTACTATCCAACACCTTCCCTAGGGTCCACGGGGACTGGAGTTAGAATAGTAAATTATACTTACCACTATCCAGCACCTCAAAGCGCTATGCGTTGTAATGGTATGCGTTGTAATGGTCGCGTTGTAACAGTAGGTAGTTGTAATGGTATGCGTTGTAACATGGTACATCCCCAGTGGTCTTAGTGCCAAAAGCTGCTGTGCCCGGTGCCACTCCAGAACTCCGGATTTGTGTGGAATATCGTGGGCTCAATGCGGTCACCAAGACTAACGCACACCCCATCCCCAGAGCTGATGAGCTCGTGGATCGGTTGTGAGCTGCCCAGTACCTCAGTGCATTTGACTTTACATCTGGGTACTGGCAGATAGCTTAAACTGAGGGGGCCAAAGAGAGGTCTGCATTCTGAACATCAGCGGGGCACTTCCAGTTCCGTGTCATGCCCTTTGGGTTGAAGAATGCCCCTGCCACATTCCAGAGACTGGTCAACCAGGTACTGGCCAGGCTTGAGGAATTCAGCGCCACATACCTGGATGACATTGCTGTGTTCAGCTCCATATGGGAAGAACACTTGCAACACCTCCGTGAAGTGATGAAGGCTCTGCAAAGGGCAGGCCTCACTATCAAGGCCAGTAAGTGCCATATGGGGCAGGGTTCTGTGGTGTACTTGGGACACCAGGTAGGGAGCGGCCAGGTGGCGCCCCTACAGGTGAAGATTGATACCATTCTGGCTTGGGAGCTCCCCAAGACCCAGACAGAGGTGAGAGCCTTCTTAGGTCTCACTGGGTATTACCAACGGTTTGTCATGGGATATGGAACTATCGTTGCCCCCTTGACAGAGCTCACTTCAAGGAACTAGCTGAGGAGAGTGAATTGGACCGATGCCTGTCAAACTGCTTTTGATGTCTGGAAGACTGCCATGTGCACAGCGCCTGTGCTCAAGGCACCTGACTTCTCCAGTGAGTTCATAGTGCAGACAGATTCTTCAGAGCATGATGTGGGAGCAGTACTCTCACAAATCAATGACGAGGGCTTAGACCAACCCGTAGCTTTCATTAGTTGCAGGCTACTTTCCAAGGAACAGAGGTGGAGTGCAATTGAAAGGGAAGCTTTTGCTGTGGTCTGGGCGCTGAAGAAGCTGGGGCCCTACCTGTTTGGGAATCACTGCCGGGTTCAGAAAGACCACAGGCCCCTTAGATGGTTAATGTAGATGAGGGGTGAGAACCCAAAACTGTTGAGGTGGTCCATCTTCCTACAGGGAATAGACTTTACGGTGGAACACCGCGCTGGCACAGAACACGCCAATGCTGATGGTCTGTCCAGGTTTTTCCGCCTAAGTGAAGAGGACTCCCAAGAGGGTGGGCAGTTCTCCCCACTTTCAGCTGGAGGGGACACGTGTTAGACCTGGCATTTTTGGAATGGTTTCCCCTGACTTTTTGTCCCTACCTACTGTATTTTTGACGCTGTGCTGGATTTCGTTTTTACTGGTTTAGATGCTTTGGGCACTTTGCCACTGCTGATCAGAGTCAAAGTGCGAATGCTCCCTGAGTAAATTGGTATTGTAATTGGTTATTCATGATTGGCATATTTGTATTACCAAGAAGTCCCTAGTAAAGTGCATTGAGTGTGGCAGGGCTGATGATTCAAATGCTACTAGTGGGCCTGCAGCACTGATTGTGCCACCCACATGAGTAACCCTAAAATGATGCTTCAGGCCTGCCACCGCAGTGCCTGTGTGCAGTCTGTGAACTGTGTACCCACTGACCAGACCTACCGTTCCCTTTCTGTACACATTGGACACACCTATGGAAGGCCCTAGGTACCCCCCTGGGCAGGGGGCAGTGTATGTGAGAGGTAGAGTATGTACTAGTGCGGGTGACATGCTCTGGTAATGAATTACAACCATTTTCGTTTTTTCACTATTGTAAGGCTATCTTGCCCATAGGCTATAATGGGGAATGTTGTGTACAGTGGTTACCTGCATATTTTCCCATAGGAGCAAGATAGGACATAAAAGTCTGGTATCCCTGAACTTAGAATTTAATAACACATTTTTTAGGAAAGATGGTTTTTAAATTCTGTGTTTGAAAACAGCACTTTTAGAAGGTGGCTGTTTACTTGTCTGCCCTTCCTGTGTTCCTTGGCCTGTTTGCGAATTGTCTGGTTTGTGAGTGACAGGGAGTGGGTGGCTCCGAGAGGCTGAGTGGGCCATCCCTGGGCTGAATGGCTCCATTGGCATCTAGAGTGGTGGGAAGGGATAGCACCTGGGCCTGAATAGGGCTGTGCCTGCCTTCCACAATGCCGGCTCCACCTCCTGCTCGGCAGCTGACGCCCTTGCCCCTCTCTCTGAAAGGAAAGGAGAAGACAGGAAAACAAAGTGCTCAAGGAACACCCAGAACTGGTTCAGACCGGGCTCAGAGCCTTCCTGCACAAAGGGAACAAACCCTTTTTGGGGTATAGTACAGGGCCTCAGACTACAGAAAATTAGATCATCTTGGAAACAAGGAGGAACCTCTGCCAAGGAGAAAGCTGCAAGACTGAAAATGAAGGACTGCCCTGCTGTGTGCTTGTGAACTGACCTGCAGGTGCTATGCTGCTAAGGTGAGGGGACGGACTTTGCTGTGTGCTGTGTCTAAGTATGAGCGGAAAATCCGTTCCGCTCGCGGATTTTGCGAATTTTCGGTAAATTCGCGATCCGCGAACTCCCGCGAATTTACCGAGAATTTGCAAATCTGCGAGCGGCGGATTTTTCCGGGGGCAAAAGTTGAAGCCTGCCTGTTGTAACTATTTTAGGATGGCGCCGGCAAGCTGCCAGCGCCATCCTAAAATAGTTACTAAGTTAGCTTCAACAGAAAGCTCTAATAGATAAAATAAAGCAGGTGCTCGATTTTATCTATTAGAGCTTCCTGTTGAAGCTAATTTAGTAACTATTTTAGGATGGCGCTGGCAGCTTGCCGGCGCCATCCTAAAATATTTACCATGCCCTTCCTGTGACTTCTTATCTTCACAATCTACCGTGGAAAATCAGCTGTGATGCTGGATAAAGGCTTTTGCATCCGTGACTTTCACGAGCGCAATACCCGTGCTGTTTCTGTGACCAGGAGCTTATTTCTCTTCATCTGCTGAACTGATCTTTCTCTGACCTTTTATACACACTAAAAGCATGTGTGAACTCACATGGTAGCCCTGCCCGTTCGGCCCAGCCCACACACTCGCGGTTTGCACCGTCTTCCCGCCATTCACCCACTATGATGGACAGCTCACTCAAGGGACCCCTGCGCCCTTCGGGGCGATTGCATAGTAACACGCACATGGTCACTCGAACTAGTTGATGCTCAAAATCAGTGACTCATTCATTAGCCCAAAAACAATCATGAGCGTCTTCGAGGTGGGACAAGTGTGCCTCTTCCCAAATCTACTGTGGAAAATCAGCTGTGATGCTGGGTAGAGGCCTTTGCATCCTTGACTTTCATGAGCGCAATCCCCGTGCTGTTCCTGTGACCAGGAGCTTCTTTCTCTTCATATTATTGTGTTCGCACGGGTTGCTGCAAGTTCGCACGCGTTTTGTACAATTTCGCAATTTGCGAAATTGTACAAAATCCTCGCAAACTTGCAGAAACCCGTGCAAACATAAAAAAAAATAATCCGCAAATTCGCGAGAATTCGCGGATTTTGTGGATTGCGAGTTCGCAAATCCGCAAAATCCGCGAACGCGAGATCCGCAAAATTCGCCCATGCCTAGCTGTGTCCCCTTGCTTGAAAAGATCTCCAAGGGCCTGAGTAGAGCTGGCTCCCTGTTACGAAGTCCCAGGAACAAAAGGGCTTCCCCCTGAACTCTGCTGTATGAGTTCTGCCCTTCTGAGTGCTTGGTCCAGTTGTGGTACCTCAGGAAGTTATGTCTGCTGTTTGGGAAGCTGGACAAGAAGAAACTAATCCAATCTGCAAACTTTCACTTATCGCGCGCTTGCGGAGCGCACCCGACAGTGGGAGGAAATTCCCGCCGCCGCAAAGATGGATATCACTCTAGTGCCTGTTGCAGCTGCAAGAACCGGTACATCCTTTGCTTGCGGAATGCATCGGCCCGGTGCGGGAAGATTACTGTTGCTGATAACATTGTCGCAGAGCCCATCGTTGCTGGGTGAGATCGGCGCACAGCTTGCTTGCGGACCGCATCACGTCGCTGCGAGCATCGTCGCAGAGCCATTGCATTGAGGGGCCGCGAGAGGAGAAGATCGATGCTGCGCATCGCCGCCGCACCTGAGATCGTTGCCATCCTGAAGATCGTCGCATCTTACCTTTGCGAGACGCTTCCTACCGAACCTGCGCACCGGAATCCGTCCAAGGTATAGCCTCCCTCCCCATACAGACCGGATTCGTCGTAACACGCCTGCTGCGTCCAGCGGGGCTGTCGCAATGCCTCCCCAAGGTCTCAGGGGTGACGCAATCTCTGGTTTTTCAATGTTACAGCTTTCACTTGGAACTTTTGTTGCATCTAAAGGTACTTTTGGTTAAATGTGACGCAACTGTAGATTATTTTGACGCAAACCCTAGAACTCTTTTAAAATCATATTCTAGAACTATGTATGTTGGATTTTTGTTGTTTTGGTCTTGTGTAGTTTAGATTAAATAACTCTATTTTTCTAAACTGCTGAGGGGTCCATTTGTGGTGTTTTCACTGTGTTACTGTGAGTGTTGGTACAACTACTTTTCACATTGCCTTTAATAAGCCTGTCTGCTCGTACCAAGCTACCAAGGGGGTGAGCAGGGGTTATCTAATGAGTGTATCCCCATTACTCTGACTTGAAGTAAGGGTCCCTATTTGGACATTGATACCTACCTCTGCCAACTAGAGACCCCCAGATCTTACAGGAGCTGTGATGCAGGTGTCAGGAGGCATAGCGCTGCATTGAGGACCATGGGGGTGTTGGTCGGGGGCAGGAGGTGCGAAGACTTGCAGCGAGATGCATTGGCAACGAGGTGCATCAAATTGGGTCAGTGCCGTCAAAGCCACCAATTAGGAGTTGTACTGCGAGATCGGCTTTGGGAATTGTTCAGTGGGACCGGCATCAGTCGCATCAAAGACATTTTTTATCCATTGATGAGAAGTATCCCTTGGTTCAGGACTAAATGGGCACCACTTGGAGGATCAGGACTCAATCATCCTCAGTCAAAGTGTGGTTAATGATGGTTGGAGCCTTTTATAGCCCTGGTGGTTGGATCAGGAGATCAGCTAACTAGCCCTTGTAGTCACACAGAAAGTCCTGGGTTCAAGCAGAAGTGCAAGCCTCAATAAGCAGGGAAGTCCTCTGAGGAAGTAGGGTAGGCTTCCACTAGCCCTGCAGTCCTCTAGGTGCAGCCAGGTAGTCCTCTGATACACACAGAAGGCAACAGGCAACATGTCAGTCCTTTGAGAGTACTCCATAAGGCCAGAAATTAACTGAAGAATGGGTCTAAGAGTCTTATTTTTATACCTGGTTCCCGCTTTAAAGTGGGAGAAACATCTTGGATTTTCCACCTACATAAGTATATGGAATTTTCTGCCAGACTGTCCTAGCCCCAGTCTGTCTGCAGGCACAATAGGATAGTGTAAAGTTCTTTGTGTGTGAGGTAAAGCTTCATCTTTGAAGTGCAAGTGTGTCTGTGCACAGTTCCCTCCCCCATCTAGTCTTAGATGCCCCATCCTGCCAACAGTTAGGCTCCTTATTGTGTGGTTGTCTGGGAGGAATACACATCAGTCAACAGTCAACTACACCCAGACATGCGACCCAGGAAACAGGCTGCAGGCACCAAACAGATAGGACAATAAACTGCCAACAAAGTGGCCTTTTCAGAATTGTTACTTAAAGCCTGGCTTTACAATTAAAGAGAATTTAAAATTACAATTCCCAAGACAACATATATGACATTTTTACTTGCTGGTAAAATAACGCTATCACTTAATAAATGCAATAAGGTAACCTAACGTTATCCTATGGGAGAGCTAGGCCTCACAGTAGTGAACAATTAATTTGTGTAGTTTTTTTGTACCTAGACAAGTGAAACTTAAAAGTACTTGTTCAACCTTTCAAATACAGTGCATCCTGAATCATGGCCAGTTTAGGGCCTATTCTAAGAATGACATATAAGTATTTTTTTTTAAGTTTGATTTATTGAAGAAAAAATAGAGGAAGGGGAAGGAAGGGGGAGAGGGAAGGAAGAGTTACAGTAAATGGATATTCAAAATAAGCAATACATTAATGAATTCAATGTAGGGTATGCATAACAAGCATGAAGAATTATGAACAATAGTACTTAAATTTAGATAAAAGGCAAAATTAATATGATTAAACTGAATAATTACAATAATCAAAGAACAAGAAAATCATGGGAGTTTACGGACTTCAACTGTGTTAGGATCAGGGGAGGGATGTATAGGAGCAGAGGAGGAAAGGTATGTTACTAAAGGAAGCCAGGTCAAGTCTCGTTTAATAGCTAGATATATAGGTGTAACATAATTGGTATCCAAACGATGATGAAAACAAACCGCATTCCACCAAGATTGGTAGGAAATAGTTGCAGCCTGTTTCCAGTTTGAAGTGATGGTGTGAAAAGCTATAGCTATGAAGAGGTCAAGTAAAAGATAATGACTGGGGGAAAGAGGAAGTTCTGGTGAGAGAGAGCCTAGAAAAATTTGTGTAGGGGAAAAGGGAACTTGAAATTGAAAGATTTTCTGTATTTGCTTCCAAACTAGTTGCCAGAACTGGGAAATAGGAGGGCATTCAAACAGCATATGTTTGAGGTCTGCAGCGGAACAGGGACATGACCAACAAGTAGAAGGGGTATCTGGTGAAAAACGGGATAGAACTAGTGGAGTGAATAGGGTTCTGTTATAAATAAAATATAAAGTTTGGGTGGTATTCGCAGCTCTAGATGTTTTATGAAGTTTAGTCCAAATTTTATCCCAAAGAAGTACAGGCCAGTTCTGAGAAAGATCAGATTCCCAAGCGTTTTTGATGCGCAATTTAGGTCTACCATGAACAAAGCGGAATGAATTATACAAAGCAGATGCAAAAGGAGAAGCTTCCAGTAATAAAGAAGTGGATTTATGATCTAGAGGAACATCATTGGAAGATGACAAGGAGCGAAGATAAGAGATCAAGACAGGTAAAAGGGTAGCGTGTTGTGCCCGGGCAGAAGCATGTAATGAGTAAAGGGATTGGAGATCCTGAAAGGAGAGAGGGGTACCTTGAGATATTAATTGGGTAATCCAACATATTCCACGAGAATACCAAGATTTCCAAATGAAAGTGCGGTTATGAATTTTGAGGAGTGAGTTGTTCCAAATCGGCTGTTCGTGAATGGAAAGGAGGGATGGATAAGATGAAGATAGGAATGGTAAAAGGAGATTTGGAGAGTGAGAAATAACAGGTGTGCGAAGGCGAGTTAGAGGAGATGAAAAGGATAGGAATTCGCGAAAGGTGAATGGAGAAATGAAGGAAGTTTCCATATTCAACCAGACAGGAGGATAGTGAGGAAGATCAGAAGATAACCAGCGAATTGATTGTTTCATGGTAAAGGCTCGGTGATATTCCCTAAAATCAGGAAAACGTACTCCAGAGTGAGCTTTATCCTTCCGTAAGGAAGCAAGGGCTATCCGAGGGCGCTTACCGTTCCAAAGAAATTTCAATAGTAAAGAGTCAATCTTTTTGAAGAAAGAGATTGGAATGCAGAGGGGGAGCATGGAAATAGTATAAAGAAGAAGGGGGGATAACATCATTTTTATAGAATTAAGTCGTCCCCACCAGGACAGAAAGAGTGGATGCCAACGTGTAATAGCCGTGTCCATTTTCTTGGAAATGTAATCAAAGTTTAATTTAAGAGTGTCAGATAAAAGGGGGGCGAACCAAATTCCCAAGTATTTAATTTTAGTTGGTTGCCATGAAAAACCTGTTTGAGTAAAAAGATGTTTCTGGCAGAGGGAGTTTAAAGGTAAGATTTCGCATTTATCAGCGTTTAAGCGATAACCAGAAACCGCAGAGAAGGAGGAGACTTGCTGAAGGTAGGAGGGGATAGAGGTAGCAGGATTGGAACAATAAAAAAGAATATCATCAGCATAAACTGAGAGCTTAACCTGATGGGAACCAAATTGAAAACCAGAAATGTTGCTATCTAGACGGATTTTAGTAAGAAAAGGTTCTAATGCTAATACAAAAAGTAAAGGGGATAGGGGGCACCCTTGTCGAACACCTCTATGTAAAGAAAAGTAATCTGAAGACAGCCCATTAACAAAAATAGAAGCCTGAGGATCAGAATATAGTAAAGAAATCAAAGAAATTAATTTGGAGGGAATACCAAACCAACTTAGGGCTTGAAACATAAAATCCCATCCAATCGTTTCAAAGGCTTTCTCCGCGTCTAAAGAGATAGCTGCGAAGGGAAGAGGTTAAGAGGAAGCCTTGCTGAGTATATTGAGGAAAACACGCGAGTTGTCGGAGGAGAGACGCCCTTTGACAAAACCCGCCTGCTCAGGACCAAGTAGATCTGGCAGAAGAGGGTCCATGCGTAATGCTAAAATCTTGGCTAGAATTTTATAATCAGTGTTGACCAAGGAGATCGGTCTGTAATTTTTGCATAAGGTATGATCCTTATCGTCTTTGGGAATCAAACAAATTAAAGTCTGCTGAAATGAACCACCTGAGGAACCGGCTCCAATGAAAGTTTGAAATAAAAGGAGGAGTTTGGGAAGAAGAAGAGAGGCAAAATGGCTATAAAATTCAATAGTAAAACCGTCAGGACCCGGAGATTTACCATGACGTAATTTAGAGACAGCATGGGAAATTTCATTGATCGAAATATCTTGTTCTAAGGAATGGAAATCAATGTGGGAAATTAGAGGAGAGGGAAGAGAGTGAAAGTAAGAGAGGAGATCATCAGTCTTCGGGACTTGTTCAGGGGTATAAAGGTTATCGTAAAATTTGACAAATTCTGTGAGGATGTCTTTATCTTTAAATGTAGAGTCTCCAGAAGAGGTTTTGATAGATTCAATCTTTGTGCGCTCTTTTCTTATTTTTAAATAATTAGCCAGAAGTTTCCCCATCTTATTCTTACCGCCATAATATCTGGAGTTACATTTTAGCAAGCTATTAGAAGCAGCATCGGTTGTGTATTTGTTAAATGAAATCTTAGCATCAATAAGTGATTTAAGAGAAGAGTCAGATTTAGATGCATAGTAGGCAAGCTCTAAAGCTTTAATATCAGCTAAGATTTTCGTCGACTTGGCTTCTCGAAGCGTCTGGCCACAAAATTGATGATAAAACCTCTAGAGGCGGCTTTAAAAGAGTCCCAAACTGTAACAAAAGGGGAATCGCAGGTATGGTTTAAAAGAAAAAATTCATTGGCAAAGGCAGTAAACTCGGTACAAAAAGCGGGTTCTAGAAGCATAGCATTATAGAACCGCCATCTGCCTGAATGGGGAGAAAATGGTATTAAGTCAAGGTCTACAAAAACTGGAGCATGGTCGGAAAGTAGAATGGAGCCAATTTCAGAGCGGATGGCGTGTTGGGACAAAGATTTACTAAGAAAAATATGGTCAATGCGGGATTGGGACTGATGAGGGGGGGAGTAGAAACTATATTCTCTAACATCAGGATTACACAGTCTCCAAATATACACTAAAGCATTACTTTGAAAAGAATTCACAAATTGAGTGTGCATTTGAGAGGGTACAAATTTGACTTTTGACTAACGGTCAAGGAAAGGGTCATTAACTTGATTACAATCTCCTCCAAGGAGTATGTAATCCCCAGACAGGGAGGACAATTTAGAAGAAATAGAGGGCCAAAAAGACCTGTCAATTCCAGTTGGGGCATACACATCGAAAAGTGTGAGAGGAATGTTATCGATAAGTAATGTAACAAGAACCCAACGGCCATCAACATCACATTCATGAACGATGGAGGAAACGTTTAACTTTTTATGTAACAGAATTACAACACCATTCTTTCTAGTTGCCGTAGGGGAACAAATAACATGACCCACCCAACAACGTTTGAGCTTTAGAGCTTCTGCTTCAGCAAGATGCGTCTCTTGTAGGAGGGCAACATCAGTCTTAAGTCTTGCCAAATGTGAGTGAACTCTTTGCCTTTTAATGGGATTATTCAATCCCTTAACGTTCCATGTCGTTACACGGAATGAAACAATTGAGAAAAACAACTAGCAGCAACATGCCTATTAATGCATAAAAAATAAACTAAGAGAGCTGAGAGTAGTGAAGATCTAATGATAAGGAGAAGAAGATAAGAGAGAAGAAAGAAAAAAGGAAAAGACACAGATAAAAGAGAGAGAGAACTGCTACAAACAGAATATCGAAACATAGAAGAAAAAGGAGAAGAGATAGACCAGAGAATAGAAAGAAGATAGAAAATGGGAGAAGAAAGAACAGAGAAGGAGGGAAATGACTGAAAGCAAGCAGAGAAAAAGAAAAGGAGAAAGGGGACAGGAACAATAGATAACAAGAAGACAGTACAAGTCCAAAACGAACGACTGAAAGACATACTTACGGGTACGGGAAATGCAAACGAAAACCGGGGTGTAGGCATCAGAAAGATGACAGCGACATCACCAAGAGCGGACGCCAGACCATAATATTCACAGATCGACAGGCAGCGTACATACATCGGGCAAACGCCGGATGTAAAAAGGAAGGAGAACGAGTGGTGTCTGGAAATGTAAGAGAAGAAAAGGATTAAAGCCATGGGGAACAGAGAAATATGATTCAGGTCACAGGACAAGAAGAACAAAATAGTGAGGAAAACTCGCAACAAGAATAAGAGATTCAGAGAATAATAACAACAACATTAAGGATAGTAGATCAGAAGGGACTGTAGGCTCTATCAGGGCGGTCTGGACACATCCATAACATCAGGGCTCTGTTGACAAAGAAACTCTTGAAGAACAGCAGGGTCTTCATAAGTGGTGGTTTTGTCTTTGTAGGTAACCTTGAAGAGACACGGGTGAAGAAGACCGTATCTTGCGTTGAGAGCTCTGAGCTGAGGACGTAGGTCAAGAAATCTTTTCTGTCTGTCTGCTGTGGCCTTGGAGACATCCTGAGATAGATAAAGACGGTGACCTTGCCCCATGATTTGCTTTTTGAGTTTTGCAGCTGAAAGAACCTGCAGGAGATCAGTGTACTGAAGAAATAGCATGATGACCCCCTAGGCTTAGAGGAGACTCGAGGACCAAGGCGATGAGCTCTTTGGATGTTGATGGAAGCTAGAGCTGGGGTATCCAAAATCTTTGAAAGGAAAGTCTGAAAGAAAGCAGTGGTGTTAGACCCCCTCCGTCAGTTCCGGAAGCCCGTAAAGGCGTAGGTTGTTCCTACGATTTCTGTTTTCCAAATCCTCTGACTGTTTTTTAAGCAAAAGAACCTCAGTTTCCAGTGAGGAAATGCAAGAACAGGAGGAATGAAGGGATTCCAAAGATTGTTCTAATATAAGAACACAGGATTCTAAAGTAGACCATTTGTCTTGCATGGCTTGCATGTTCCATGAAGGGCTTGAGAGCGCAAATCTCCTCTAGGATGATATCCATTGTAGATGTAGAGGCGCCGTTCTCAGGAGCAGGAGGATCCTTCTTGAGGTGTTTACCAGAAACTAGAGGTGCCTTTCCGCCATTCTGAGATTTAGGAATAGCGCCATGCGAAATATCAGGTTTTGACGACTTGCCTCCTTCCATATCCTGGAGAGGGGAGTCAGAATCTGATCCGGAAGGCAGCTTGATACCCGCAGCGAGCTTCAAATTGCGGAGTTTCCCCATATAAGTACACTGAGCAATGATGATAAAGGGAGAGCACTTCAGCACATAAAAGAGTTAGAGTTTAGAGTAACCAACAGCGACCAACCTGCTTCACTAAGAGAGGGAATGTCAGCAGAGAGTCAGCCTCATTAATGATCAGTCAGTCATAATTAATGAGGATATGATGGTATAACAACAGGAGGTGTTGGAATGTTGCGCGAGCCAGAGTGAGGAGAAAGAAAGCCAAAACATTCAGGAGCGCAGAAAATGAAACAAGCCTGGCTGTTATATGGCAGTGCGTGGCACAATAAATGCTGCAGGCCCACCACCATATTTAGTTTACCCACCTTGCAAGCAATTAAGCAGTGATAAAATTCTCAGTCAGAACAAAAAACTTCGGGACGCCACTCGGATCGGGACTGCGGAAAACGAGCACCCTACTACAGGTGCTCTGTGGTTATTGCCACAAACACTGGGTTATTTTGCGGACTGGTGGCGGTTACATCCATTCTACTCCTCCACCTTGAAGAACGACGTTGCGGGGATTGAAGAGACATGCTTC
Organism: Lissotriton vulgaris; assembly: GCF_964263255.1. Lineage (NCBI taxonomy): Eukaryota > Metazoa > Chordata > Amphibia > Caudata > Salamandridae > Lissotriton > Lissotriton vulgaris. Next base: position 54,875 of record NW_028241742.1, read on the forward strand.
ACAGAACCCATTAAAAATTCTGTTGAAGAAGGATCCAACCCTAACATCCTTAACACTACTTGATCGTGAGCTTGACTCTAGTTTTTCAAACTTCGAATACGACTATAAAATACCGATTGGACTAACTTAAGATCACCCCCTGTGGGCCTCATCTCCACAAGTCTTAAGGTTATGTTATTCTGATCCACTAATTTGTCGCCGCCACTGATCCTTACCTATTTGACCACTTTGATGCCAGCTCAAAATGTACTAACTCGCCCTGACGAAGTTCCTAAAAGGCAAAAGGAACGAAACGCGTTGGCTGTGCCTATGTCCCATGAATACTGTTGAATAAAGAAGAAGATACCTTAATGCACTATTTCTACTGACTCTAATTTTGTGCACCTTCCATATTTTGTTTTTTGTATCTCATTGATCCATACACCCAATGGTAGCGGGTGTAGGAAGAAGTTTGCACCATCTAAAATTTAGAACTAAATGATCCGTAGTGCTTGACCTGGTCAGCTGCCTTGGTCTTTTGAGTTTTGCAGAACAAAAAACAGTTCAGCAAAACAGGAGGGGAGAAGGCAAAACATTTGGAGGAAGACCATCCTAAGGCTAACAGGTCTAACAGTGGCTAATCAGGTCTCAAGTATTTTGGTCTAGACTTTGACCCAAGATCAATTAAAAATCTTGTAACATGATAACATCACAACATTGGATTTGTGCAGCATTGATATGCCTGGGAAAAACAACTATAAATGTAGGGTTTCTGGCTCACTCATAGGGTGATTCATGTATACAGAACCATAATACCTGACAAGCATGAATGATGAGTCCCTTGGAAGCATTAAGCTTTCCCCATTTTCCCTTTCAAGATTTTGGACATTCCCAGATGTGTTGCCAATGCAGAGGTCTACCCATTTTATTCCCCTGCTTTTCAGCCATTAATGTCTTATACAACATGTATGTTCTTATTTGCTTGAGCTTTTTTTATTTTGGTGAGTTTGTGGAATGTAGTACTAGACATAGCAGACCTATACCCTGACTCAGTTATCATGGCAACTTCTTCTAATCAATGCATTTCTTCTGACCTCTTCTTATTTGATGTGAAACCAAGCTAATGACCTGCCGCTAATGACCTGGCTTATATGCCCTATATAGCATCTGAGGAGCGGCAATAAACCTCTATTAACATTGAATGATTGGGAGGTATCCTCTATCAATGCACCATGTACTTACAGCTTTCCCACATGCGAATGTGAGGGGCGGTTCCATGAAAGAGGAGCTTGATGGGGCATGGAATACTATTGCTATTCTATGATGGAGAGTTAGTGTGGGTTTAAGGAAGTAGTCAAATGGAAGAGAGAATAACTTATGCATACCTCAAAAGAAGGTCTATTCCTCATCACTGGGTTACAGAATCTCCATATGCCAGTCAAACCCATGCAAATTAGGAGGTCTGCCATTAGGGATGATTGAGGGAATCATTGCCTGTTGGGGGGTGCGATCTGTCTGTTGCTTATAGAACTTGTTCATTAAGATTGCCCCCTATTATGGTTAGGCAATATGGAACCTCAATGATAGCAGAACCAATTATGGACAGGAATGTTATGGAAGGAAGTGTTCATAGTCCGAACAAAGCATGATAGATTGGCTATATAGGGGACTTGATATGATTGCGCATCACCCATCCCCTACACATTGTTCCAGCTCTGAGAAAAAACTGAGGGGAGTTGTGTATCTTCCACTACAGTGACCCAACAGTATCCCCTCCCAATGTATGATTGTAATGAAGACATATCGATTTAGACACTTTGGACAATTTAGAAAATGACAATAATCACCAGTTAAATGGTATCCTGCAACAGAATGATGTCCCCTGCATACTTGTTAGTGGGTCCTAGAAAAGCCCCTCTTTCAGTTATTTATGACCCCAATAATTTTCTGTGATTTGCATCTTATGGGGCCCTGTAACCTCTCCCGTGAAATAATACAAAGACATGAAAACATTACCCAATACTCCCTTTACCTACCTAAACTTCTGAACCTGTAGCATCCATTGACAATTCACTCTTTAGCACCGTTCTGGAGTAGCAAGAGGAAGCAAGGTGAGTGTCCCCCTTTTCCCCCCAAGGAACCATCCAGCTACCCTTGAATAGCGATGGAGGGAGAAAACAATTAAATACACACAAACGGAAAGAAAAATTAAAAGGGTGTTGGGTAAGATTGGTCATGGGTAACAGTCCCCTCCAACCCTTTAAGCTGGTCATACATTTGCATAGATGGATAGTGGTTACTTCTCCAATTTGGTGCAATGTCATCACTTGTTATATTATGTCCATTTGTATAACATACACCTCTTCCAGCAGAGTATCCTGGCACTGAACAGGGAGCTATATGGGCTGAGAAAGGGTCAGGACTTGGTGAGCAGCCAGATCTTTAGTTTCTTGCAGAACTCAAGAACTGCGGAGGCAGCTCTGATATGCAGGGGCAGGTCAATCCAGCGTTTAGAAATGAGGTTGGAGAAACCACAACCACTGAATCTGGTACTGCATATGTGGAGGTGCATATGAGTTGGAGTCTAGCTGGGTGGAGGTGTCTGATAGGTTTGCTGAAGTTTATGCAGTTGTTGATTTATGTGGGTCCAATTTTGT
>NW_028241743.1:600000-750725 GCF_964263255.1 Lissotriton vulgaris
GAAGAGGTGACTGGCGTAAGTTGCAGGGTGTGTCTTACTAGGACGAACATAAGTAAAACTAACGGAGCATGCTAAGGATAAACAAGACCACTTACGGTCATTCAAACGTAAACCTACAGTGTGTTGGGTACTTGAGATACGTGTTCTTGAGGATTGGGTGAAAAAGAGGGGATACTGGAAAGAATAGGCAGTAGCACCTCCCAACCTAACGCAACACAGTTTTCAACCCTGTATGTCATTTCCACTGCTGTGTGATCAAACTACTTTCTTTATTACATATAAGACGAGCACTGGGCTGAACTTTACTTGATTGTGTCTATTAGCTGACTGTTCCGTTCCAAGCTCTTGCTCCCCATACTACGCCCCTGAGAAGTTTGTAACTGCTAACCCTCAATCGCATAAGAGACAAGTGCGGAAAGGGTTGTACTTGACCCAGTATGGACCTTAGGACATCAATGGGTTATAACCTCAACTGCCACGATTTATGCCCAGTAGCGAGTGTGTGCTCTATAGACCCCCGAATGGCGTCTGACACACAACGACACAGGACTTAATTATACACACAGTCCAACACATTATGATTTGTCCCTACACTGTGCTACAGTACTATACTTGTAGTACTCAGGATAGCACCTAACCAGGAGATAATCCTTACTTCTAATAAAAAGATGCAGTTTTAGTTATAGAAATCCTGTAGCTATTCTCTTAACTGGGCTAACAATTAAAGGGCTTCCAAATACTTGAGGTTCTCAACAACCAAAAATATCATCCAAAAAGTTGAAACATAGCCCCTTTTATATAGAGCAAGAAAGCCAAGTGCATACTTTAGGTACATTAAGAAACGTATAAATTGAGTCTAAGCATAACCACTCAACAGGTTGGACAGGGGCACTCTAAATATTATTGAGTAGTGTACAATGAGACTGAAGCAAAAATAGATTTTTTCACCCCTCTCTCCAAATGTTTGCTCTCCCACTTCTACTACTCCATTTGACCAAAACCTTATAGCGTGTGGACCCTATTATTTTGAAGCCAGATATACCAAACACAGAACACTTGCAGACGCGTTGGTGTCTGACAGGCTGGACCGTCACTGTCTGGAATCATTACTGTCACCATCTTAAAAATAATAGCATGCTAACTCATACTAATGTTGTTTTCATATCTCTGTTGCATTCTAGAGGCTGAACCATCATAGTAGCTTCCAGTATGGGCTTCATACTGTTGCCATATTGGAGTTACTGCATACCACAAACAGTCTTATACTCCTAACTCTATTATATAACACATCCTAACATGAAGTCAGCAGTGCAGTCTCAAAGTGATTTTAAAATATTTTTAGAAAGCCTTTTAACATTAAGTTTGATAACACAGGGACTAAAAATGATCAAAGCCATTGAACCATATCAGAGATTCCATTAAGTGCAGTGACTCAAAAATATTGTATCCGTTTGTCACGCATTTATTTAGCAAGCTTAGATTTGAACTCTGCACAGCAGCAGAAACTTGAACACACATTCTAACATTTGAAAATGCTCAGAAAAAGGAACGTAAAGTCCATATTAATGGCATTTGCTGTCAGCATAGTGCTTGCCTAAGCCTGAAGTAATCGCAGCCCTCCGCGAAATATACAAAAGCTCTATGAAAGTATTCTAATATTTTATTAATGGAAATATATGCATACAGTTTTGTAAGATTCCCTACTGGTTCCCTATGAATTAGCCTTTACACTGCAGCTCTTTTTCCTACAGCTTTCTAGCTCTACAGCTGTCACTATTGATGATGTTCTTTACTTCAATCCTGGTACATTTTTCTATGTTTTATGGACATGTATGAAGTGAACACAAAGCTTTATGGCAACAGTTTGAAAATGTACTTTTCTTTTCAGATTGACTGTGGGTTTTATATCCGCATTAAGTATTTCAGTATTCTACCAATGGAACCGGACAGAGAGGACGGTGGCATAAATTGGTGAGTCTGCAGATGTCATTCCAATACTACTCTTTTACTGTTGTATCTGCAAGTAATTCTGCTGCCTGTGCTTTTTAGCATCAGCTCAATTTTAGATGTTTGTTTCTTGAGTATAGTAATATACAGCTAACCCTGTAGTTTGTTTTGTTCTCTTAAACCTTTGGGTGGTATCGATCTTATCTGCAGTTCCAGTCCTTCAGGGCTTCTCTCAGGTCACAGACTACAGGTCTAATCCACTTCTGTGCTTCCTCAGGTCCAAAAATGTTCTGAGGTCAGTGCCTAGACATGCCATATTTACTCCTGGTATGAGCTAGTGGGTGAGAATGACCCTTGAGCATGCCCTAACCAATAGGGTAAACGTTCCCAGGGCCAACCCTACCTACTTTGTGCATTTTCAAGATGGCAAAAGTCTTGGGCCACACTAAGCTTGAGCTCTGAGGGCTGGAGTGTGTTTCTGTGAGGGGGCAGGGCCGGACTGGGAACCAGAACCGGCCCTGGCAAAGTGCTCGGCCGGCCCCCCTCCCCCCTCCGGGAGGAGAGGGGAGGGGGGAGAGGTGCGACCGTGCACTGTGGCAGGGCCGGTTTTCGGCCGTTTTTGTTACAGGGCCGTTTTTGCAGCATAACGGCCCTGTAACAAAAACGGCCCCAGGGGCCCAAAACCGGCCCCCAACCATGCGGCCCACCGGGGAATTGCCCGGTGCCCTCAACGGCCAGTCCGGGCCTGTGAGGGGGCAATATACTATGGTCCTTCCACATCTAATACCAACATCCAGTCTGAAGCAGCCACATAACACGCAATAAACCCACAGACAGAAGTATGGTATAGCAAATGTAGGGTTTTCCAGTAACCAGACAGTGGATACACAAGAACTGTTTACCATTCTGTTTCCCTTCCTTTCAAGAGTGTTCCTGTGTTATATGTAAAACCCAGAGAGAAAAGTCTGGTGAGACAAAGCGGGTCTTTCAGCAACCAGACAGTGGATACACAATAATTATCCTTGCATCCGATTCTCTGCATTCCAGGTAGGCTCCAGAGTGTTATATGTAAACCCAGCAGACCTGTCAAGCAGCCTTTGACACTCACCCAGGTTTTGACACTGTAATGTCAAAAAGTATGCTCACAGCCCCCATCTTGCATAGTTTTAGAGGTTCAGAGGAGTCCTCTCTGCCCATTCAGGTCAGCCTATTGTTTGCTCCTGGGAGGCATTTCAAACCCTTTTCACACCTATTGAACTGCTGATTCCTTGCTTGCAGAAGAAGGAGAACAAATAACAAATGCAAATGTAGCCTCCTGGAACAATAGGTAGGGTTTGGTCACTTTCTAAAAGTGAACTTTCCTTAATATTTATATAAACTCATACTTCACCGTTAAATTAGATTTTTAACGAGTATTACACATTTTTGTTTACATTTTTTTTCCTGCTAGTCCCATTCCCAGGATACAGATTTTAATCTACCATAATACCATGCAGCCTGCCTTGTTAACTACAAGGCTTACATAGGAGAAACACATTACTCTCCAGTATTGGATCTTTCATCATTTCACATGCTTGACTTATTCCCAGTCATCGAAGTAGGAGTCCAACGGTACAATTAGAAAGCAATCCAAATTATACATACAGACTATACTAGTTACAAAACAATAACTTCAAAAACATATCCACATAATTTACTAAGAACCAAACTTTAGCCAATCAGGCGACAGCACCCTCTAGAGCACTCCCCGCAGAGGCTTCACGCCCTCAGATTTTCTACCGCATGTCGTGTGATGGGAGTCTCTCTGAGATCTGCTCAATTTGTTACAAATAAATTCCTTAACTAAAGACATTTCATCAGAAAGAACATCTAACCTTCATCTGCCAAGATCTGACTACTCAATATGTCAGAATTAACAAAGGAAGACTTTTCAGACCTTGTGGAGCATGTGGGAAGAGGCTACACTTGCAAGATCCACAGGAGTGCATTTGCTGTCTCTATCCTTTACATAAGGTAAAGGACTGCAAAATATGTTGTACCTTTTCTTCTAAGATACTGAAAAATACAGAGGGGAGGCTTCTCATTTGGCTCTAAAAACTGAAATCTAAAGAGGCTCCGCTTTCTGAGGTTGACAGTGAGGATTCCTCAACAACAAAGATGAGGTCTTTGAAAAGGAAACAGATCACGTTATCAAATACCTTCAAGGTCGCCAAAAAAGGCACTGAAAAAGACCCATTATGGATCGCCAGGAGAGCTTAAAACATCAGGAGAATACTCTCATAAACAGAAAAAGGAGCAAGTCTTCTCAGAAAAAATAACATCTAAGCCTAGCAGTCCTTCACCTAGTCTGGCATTACATATGAGGAAGCCATCCTCAGTGCCGTCGAAGGGCAAATCTGTCACTGCGACTGGCAAGTCACATTTAAAATTATCGTCGATGAATGCAGTGTCATCGACTTCAATTCCAACACCGTCAACTTTTACAAGGACGACACCACCGTCAATCACGGCACCGTCAGCCAAGACACCGTTGACGACAACACTATCAATAAAGAAATCATCGCTGACGATAAAAATTAAAGTTGGGACGTTGACAACATCGGCAATGACACTGTCGACGAAGGGAAAAATTCATTCTGACATCTTAAAGCCTAAAACCCTTGCTAGAGTTCCCATCTCTGCTTCTACCCTTGACACTCACTCCGGCCCGTCCCTAGCCGGCCTCCTAATAAATTGCCGGACAACTGTAAAACATGCATTTGATGTTGCCGACCTCATCCTGAGACACAAATCTGACCTAGCGATTTTGACTGAATCTTGGCTCAAGGAATCCTCATTGCCCTACCTAGACCTCCTAGTCCCACCCAACTATAACATCGTAAGGATGGACAGGCACTCAAAGAAAATAGGGGGTGGCATTGCCTGCATCTACCGCTCCAACCTCCTTGTTATGGAACTGCCGGTGGACCCTACAGACTCCTGCGAATACCTCGCACTCTCCATCTTCAACAACACCTCACAGCTGTGCAAACTACACATCTTTTACCACCCCCCAGGCAAGAATGACACCTTTACGGACCTCCTCATGGAAATCATCACAGCCAAGATTTCTCCAAACTCTAATGACATTTTCCTTGGCGACTTCAACTTGCATTGGAACGTCCCTAAGGATCCTCAGGTCATTGCCATTAGCGACTTCTTGGACGATCAAGCCCTTACCCAAGCCTGCTCCCTCCCTACTCATTCGAAAGTTGCCACCCTAGACTGGATCATTGCTAAAGAAGCAGCGGTCAAACTTCTCTCTATTGACTCTTGTGATTGGTCTGACCACCAAGCCATCACCTTCTTTCTGCCCAGCAACTACAAGATATGGACACCTCAACCAGTGATTCCCAAATGATGGGTTAGTGACACCAAGAACCCTGATCACGAGAAACTGTCAGCGTGTTGTGAGACCAACCGACCTCCCCCCTTTCCCAGTGCACTTCGTCGATAACCTAGCGGATCATTACTCCTCAACCATATCCAACATTCTAGATGACCTGGCACCACTAAAATTAAAAAGAACCCAGATCAAAGATTGAAATCCCTGGTTCAGCGGTTCCCTCAACAAGGAGAGGAGATCCCTTCGACAGACTGAATGTAACTGGAAACAACACCCTTCAGCAGCACCCTTCCGAACGGAACTGGAGAACGCCAAAAATCGACTTCGCAAGCTGTTCAACTTGGTCAAACACCAATCCAACAAACTAGCGAAAACCTCGAAAGAAATACCTAAACCCCTACTAACAAGTGAGGAATTCTCTTCCTTCTTCTGCGATAACATCTCTGCCCTGGGTAATAAACTAAAATCCGCAACTCAACACCAAATTCAAAATCTGCCTGCTCTACCTCTTCTCCCCACGCAGTGCTCCCAAACCTCACCCAAAAACCTAGCACACTGGTCCAATTTTAAAATCTATGACGAACACTCTACCTCAAAAATTCTTGCCTCATTAAACCCAAACAATCACTTCAATGATCCTTTCCCATCTAACTGCCTAACTGCAGCCTCTCAGGCTATCATCCCATATCTAACATCCCACTCCTAGCCAAAGTTCTGGAAAAATGTGTGCAACAGCAACTGAGCCTACACATCAATAAATTTCACCTGTTAGATGATAAGTGAGGTTAGCGGTCTAGTCCATGAAAGCAGGGCTATATAATACACATGCTGACGCGGACACACAGTGGACGGGCGCAGCGGGCGCGCCGCCGGGCACAGGACCGGTCCCCCTGGCCGTTGCGCCCCAAGACCCAATCGAATCAGCTATGCTATGGAGGAACTACACACGTTGAATCCTGGTAAGGGTTTGCTATGCGGTTCCCTTAATTTGAGGACTCTCACTGAGCAAGGCATAAAAGTTGTCTCTGCCACAGCTGTCAAACACAGCTTCCCCATGTTCTAAATTTAATGCTAGGTAAAGCTAGAATCTCAACACCGAAGAGGCTGAACACTAACATGATAGGGGCTTTGAAATGTGTTTTACTAAATGCTAGATCGTTAGTTAAACACAGTGTGCTCTGCTAATGGAGGAGCAAATGATTGAAATAGCATTTATTACAGAAGCTTGGACAGACGTGGCCTCCGGGCCAGATTTGTTGAAGGCCATACCCTCAGGTTTTCATTGTTACACCCTTGATAGGTTGAAAAAAAAGGGAGGAGGTCTTGCGATTAAAAACCATGCCTCCTTAAAACCCTTCTTCCTTCCGATCCCCAATGCAACATGTGAAGCACTAGCCTTTCATTTCCACTTTATGAGTCAAAGGATTTTTTAAGGTCTTCTCCTTTATCGTCCTCCTGGACTCAAAAAAGGGTTCCTGGAGTTAGTGGGTACCTTAATTGAAGAAGGGTTCTGTCAGGACTCATAAACGGTAATGGGGGACTTCAATTTCCATGTGGAAAATCATGCAGATCCCGATACACAACAGTTGGAACAAATTATGGAGGCCGGCCACTTACATCAGTTGGTAACCACGCCCACACACGAAAAGGGACATACCTTGGATGGGATATATTCAAACAACCAGGACTTGGGCAAAATCTTAGTTCTTCCCCTATCATGGTCAGATCATGGCGCCTTTCAGTTTGAGTTAAAATGTGGCAGGAATCAGCCGGCTGAAAGCAAATCAGACCAGGGGATCATGACTAGAGCTTGGGGAAAACTAGACATCAATAAACTTGAGAGCTCTCTTAGTATTTCACTACGACCCACTCCTACTGGAGTGGAAACTGCGGTCGCCGATTACAATTAATGGCTTACCGCTTCTTGTGACTCTTTAGCTCCTAGTAGGAAGTGGCTCCCTAAACGAGCTATGCCCTCAGCCCCCAGGTATTCAGATGAACTTAGAACTAAGAAACTGGAATGCAAATTATTAGAAAGGGCCTGGTGTAAAATGTATACAGACACAGGTAAGGCTAAATACAAACGATCCATAACAAGCTATAAGCAAAGCCTAGCTGAGGCCAAAAGACAGTTTTTCTCTAAGCAGATAGCGTTAGCCAAGTCCAACTCTAAGGAACTGTTCAATACCATCAAAAAACTGACCTTACCCCCAGCCCTAAGAGTCCTAGTAATCAGTTATTTTGTAATAATATCGCAAACTTTTTTAAACAGAAAGTGGAAGTGATATATTCCTCATTTACTGAGGTGTAGGAATGTATACAGGCCAGTAATAATACTAGTGAACTGGAAAGCAGAGACCTATTAAGAACTTTTGATCAATTTACACCATTGGAGATTCCAGAATTCATCAGGGTTTTGACCCAAATTCGATCAGGAGCCCCTAGCGATCCCTGCCCTGCTTGGATTATTAAACAAATACCAGAGGTTATGGGAATGGCCCTGACCCCCGTGCTAAATAATATTTTTGCTTCCGGATTTTTTCCCAAGACCTGGAAAGTAACTTCCGTCCTTCTGCTCTTGAAAAAGCAGAATTCAGATCCCATAGAACCCTACAATTATAGGTCTATCTCTCGGCTTCCTCTCCCTGCTAAAATCGTGGAAAAGGTGATGAACACTCAGCTCAGTGCTTTTCTTCACTCTAACAACTCTCTGGACCCTTCGCAATATGGGTTCAGAGCTGATCACAGCACTGAGCTGGCTCTGTTGAAATCTACGGAGGAAATTAGAGAAGCCGTACATGGAGGAGGAAGTGCCGTTTTGATTTTGTTAGACTTGTCGGTGGCCTTTGACATGGTCCATCATAAAATTTTGATGGATCGGCTGTCTGGGATTGGTGTGGCAGGACTTGCTTGGAAACTCATACAGTCCTTTTTAGCCTACAGGTCTCAAACAGTGGATCTGGATGGGAATTTATCCAAGCCCTTCATACTCCTGGGTGGGGTACCACAGGGCTCTTCATTGAACCCCACGCTTTTTAATATATATGTGGCTCCTCTAGCCGGAGTTATCAGGTCCTTTGGCTTCCAGCTCACCTCCTATGCTGACGACACTCAAATTGTGTTGGTTATAAGCAAGGGAGGTGAGAGAGAGACTGGGAAGCACTTTCATGAGTGTATGAGTGCCATATCCCGTTGGATGTCCTCCAACTGTTTGAAACTTAACTCCAATAAAACCGAGGTGTTAAAATTTGGTAACAATCCCTTGGTGTGGACACCAGAATGGTGGTCAGAAGAACTAGGACCTTGCCCATACCACCTAAGAAGGCCAAACATTTGGGGGTAATGGTGGATGATAGGCTTGTTATGGGGGACCAGATTAGCCAGGTGACCTCAGCTTGCTTTATGATTCTTAGAATCATTAGGAAAATAAAGTTCTTTCTGACGGAGAACAGTTTGAAGACAGTGGTCATGGCTCTTATAACATCACGGCTGGACTACTGTAATAGTCTATATCTGAATTTACAAAAATGTCAGTTGTATAGACATCAGTTAGTCCAGAATGCAGCAGCCAGGCTGCTGTCTGGCGTTCCCAAGTATGCCCCTATCAGATGCGAGTTAGGAAGTTACACTGGCTGCCTATAAAACAGAGATCTCGCTTTAAAGCGCTTTGTATAGTCTTTAAGGCTATCAAAGGTATTGGCCCGGAATTTCTCAGGCGTAAGTTCTAATGGTATGTGCCCAGAAGGACACTGAGATCTACCACTGCCAAATTAACACAGACTCCCAGGATAAAAAAACTCAACTGGGGTGGTAGGAGTTTTTTCCACTGTGCATCAAGAGCCTGGAACGAGATTCCGTTGGCTCTCAAAAATGCTCCCAATCTCCTTATGTTTCGGAAGAGTCTGAAGACGTGGTTTTTCTCCCAATGGTATCTCAGCTAGTTTCAGGAGGCCAATGCTTAGCGCCAGGACACCCAAGGGTAATCGTACGCTCTTTAAGTGTTAAATACATACATACATACATACATACATACTTCCAATCTGGGTTCAGATCGGGACACAGCACGGAAAACATCCTCCTCCACATTGTAGATGACGCTCTCCAAGCCCACGACCAAAGCAAAACCTGTCTCCTAATCCTCCTAGACCTTTCCTCTGCCTTCAACACTGTTAATCATCAATTTCTCTTTGAATGCCTCAAACTCAGGATGGGGGTGGAGGGCACCGTCCTTGAATGGTTCCTTCAAAACCGCTCACAGAGAGTCCTCATCAACGGTAATCTATCCGCTCCCGCTCCGGTTACGATTGGAGTCCCCAAGGATCAACCCTCTCCCCTACCCTCTTCAACTTTTACCTTGAACTCCTCACCGAGGTTCTACGTGCCGCCAATATCTTCTACCATATGTACGCCGACGATACACAAATCTGCATAAAAATGTCTTTCCCTGAGGACATTTTCTCCATGAATGAGGCCTTGAAGCTGACAGTCCACTGGCTTACCGCCAACCAGCTTAAACTAAACGCAAATAAAACTGAATTCCTTGCGATCTCTCCACCCAAACCCAATCCAGACATCCAGGGACGGATCAAGAACATCTCAGCACTAAACTGCCCTCCTACCATTGTTGACTCAGCGAAATCCCTTGGAATAACCCAGGACGGCAGCCTGAACATGCGTGGCCGTATAAACTCCATGGCCAAAACGGCTAGATTCTATGTCAGGACCGGAGGCTTCAGATTATGCTATATCTTCCTTCGCTTTATTAACATAAAGAAACCACAGCAGCTTAGGAAAAGATATAATAAGAACAAAAAATGCTTTAAACATAAAGCATTGACGTAATGTTCAACAAAAAATCAACAACAACTCCCAAGAGTCTCTTTGTTATAATCATAGTCCACAGTCCTTTGTCTCTCTCCATCATCCCTATATAACCGGACTTCCCATCATCTTCCTCCTCTTTCTTCGCTGCTCCCGCAGCCAGATAAGTGTTTTTCTATTTTGTCTTCTTTTATTGTGATTGCTTGTCTTGCGGTCTTTGGGGACTCCTTGCATGGTTTATTTCCTTTCAGAGTCCCCTAGTTGCGGGAACGTTCTATCGTTCCTACGCGACTTTATTCCCACTTGTGTGCGGTGTGTACATAGACCGCAAGGGGGCGGCCTGTCGCCTCGCCGACCCTCCGGCGCGCCTCCGCGGTACGAGGAGCCGCGCCGTGGGGTCTGCTTGCGCAGGGGCCGACCCTCGCGTACCCCTCTGACACCTGGTGATCCGGGTCTGTACTTTCACAAATTTGACGCCCTCTGGGGTCTGTATGGCGGTTTTGACCGCGTGAATCGCCTTCGGGCGAGATCTGTGCACCTCTTTAATCGTGTGTGGCCTAGCGCGCTTGAGGGGTACGTAGACCCGGTCCCGGCGAGGAGGGTCTGCGCGCTTGGGGGTTGGTGCAGCCCACCTGCCACGTCAGCTGGCCCAAAACGTGATCGCAGCCGCTGGGCCTGCCCACATTCGAGAACTTTCTCGGTTGCCGCCCTCTTGGGTGCCCCGCATTTGCCCTTGGTTCCGAGATGGAAGGGGAGTACGAGGAGGAGGCCTGCCCCTATCTGCAGGATGATGAGTTTTATCAGGCGGTGGACAACTCCATCTATCGTTGTGTGACGGAGGTGGTAGGGCCCATGGAGGACCGCCTTTCGGCCCGCATCGTGGAGGAGTGTGCCAAGCTGGCAGCGGCGCAGGTGCCGCCGTCCCCCGAACTCCCGGGGACGCCCGGCGGGTTGCCGCCCGCTCCGAAGAGGCCCCGGGGTGAGGGGCCTTCATCGGAGGCCCAAGGCGTGGATAAGGGCGCTTTCGAGCGTCTTCGTGACGCCTTCCTGGCCAAGGCGACGGCGGTGCCTCCGACGCCCTTGGTGGACCCTGGCACTTCGGGCGGCCTGTCGACGGCGCCCGCCTCCCCGATCTACGAGTCTCCGGACACGGATGACGACGGGGAGTCGACCCGGTCTTGGCTCCCGGCGCCTTCGGGAAAGGAGATGCCCCGAGATGAGTCGGGCATGCTGGACCCGGACGAGATCGTCCACCCCCGATCCGCGGCCTGGGCCCCGGGGGAGACGGTGGCGAAGTTTGTCGCGGGCAGGCTGCGCAAGCCCCTGGAGAAGGAGGCGAGGGGTTGCCTGCGCGGGGAATGCCCTCGGCCTACTTTGGAGGGGAAAGTGGCCATGACACCAGAATTGGACCCCAAGATGGCCACCTTCCTGGCGAAATTCATGAAGGACCCCAGGAAGGGGATCGATCGGTCCTGGCGGGCCTGCCAGGACAAGCTGTTGGATGCGGTCGGGCCCGCCACGAAGATCCTCGATATGGCGGAGGAGGCTCGAGCGAATGGCACCGCCATTTCACCGGAGGTGCTCTCCAACTGGGCCCAGAGGGTGATCGTCTTCTTGGGCAACGCCAACTGTGCCCTGTCCACGGAGCGGCGGCGGTCGCTCCTTATTAAGCTGGACCCGAAGCTGGGGGACCTGGCCTCGTCGGAGGCAGGTGCCGTGGCCCAGGGTGGCCTCTTCGGTGAGCCTTTCATCCGCGAGCTTGGAAAGTTCGTGAACACGTTCACGTCGCTGGACAAGGCCCAGTCCAGCATCAAGAGGGTGTTCCACCAGCGTTTTTCTGGAGGGGCCGGTCGCGGCAGGGGCCGCGCGATCGGCCGTGGTCAGCAGACCAGCAACCGTGGACAAGGCTCCGGAAGAGGTCAGTACCAGACCTCGGCCAACTACACCAATTTCTACCCCACGAGGGGACAGCGCTATGGTGGCAGAGGATTCCAAAAGAAGTCCGGACAAGGAAATGCCCCCGGTAAGTGTACTTTGCTTGGATCAAGTTCCGATTGGGGGGCGGCTGGCAAGCTTTTACGGGGAGTGGGAGTTGCTCACTGCCGATGCTTGGGTTTTGCAAACTGTGAGAGGTTTCCATATAGAGTTTCACGACCAGCCAACTCAGGTGAGGCCCCCGCGCCCGATGGTTTTCTCAGATTCCGACGCGCGATTGATAGACGGGGAGGTCTCAGACTTGCTGCGCAAGGGAGCCATCCGCCTATCAACACGCCACCCACATGGGTTCCTCAGTAACGTCTTCTTGGTAGACAAGACGGATGGGGGCAAGAGGCCTGTGATCAATCTCAAGGATTTCAATGGGTGGTTGGTCTACCGTCACTTCAAGATGGAGGGGATCCACCTCCTTCGAGACGTGCTCCTCCCTCGGGATTGGATGGTGCGACTGGATCTCAAGGATGCCTACTTGGTCGTTCCCATCCACCCCCCTCATCGTCGTTTCCTACAATTCCTGTGGGACGGCAAGGTGTTCGAATTCACCGCCCTGCCGTTCGGCCTTTCTTCGGCCCCGTGGTGCTTCACGAAGGTCCTTCACCCGGTAGTGGAGTTCTCAGAAGCCTGGGGGTCCGTATGATAGTATACTTAGACGACATCCTCCTCATGGGGCGGTGCCCAGAGGTACTGATAGGACAGCTGCGTCAAGCTGTCGGCCTGCTTCAGAGACTGGGGTTCGTCGTCAACGGCTCCAAGTCGGTCTTGGTTCCCACTCAGCAGATCACCTTTTTAGGTTTCGTGGTGGACTCGGTACAGGCGGTCTTGAGCCTACCGGGTCGGAAGGTTGCAAAGATACGACACCTGCTTCGGCAGACGATCGCGAGGGATCGTACGTCACTGCGCCATGTCGCCAAGGTGGTGGGTCTTCTATCGTCCTCCATCCAGGCGATTTTCCCAGGCCCGCTGCACTACAGGGCTCTTCAGCGCCTGAAAGCGCAGCATTTGCGCCGTGGGATGTGTTACGATCAGTGGGTTCCCCTCACGGACGAAGTGAAGGAGGAGATGTCATGGTGGCTGTCTCACATGGAGGCATGGAATGGGCGAGCGATCTTCGGGTCGGCTCCGGACTTGATCATAGAGTCCGACGCCAGCAGGTCGGGCTGGGGCGCCCGGTGCGGGGATTTTTCCACCGGCGGCGCCTGGTCGTCAGAAGAACAACAATTGCATATCAATTGTTTGGAGCTCCTTGCGGGCTCCTTCGCGGTTCGCTGTTGGACCAAAGATTCGGTCAAGGCTTGTGTCCTGCTACGGATGGACAATATTTCGGCGGTCCGATATGTGAACCACCTGGGAGGTCCTCGGTCCCGCGCCTTGGCGGATTTAGCGAAGGACTTCTGGGATTATTGCCTGTCTCGTCACATTGCGGTGACGGCGGAGTATCTGCCAGGCCAGTCCAATCAAGTAGCGGATTGGCACTCTCGACATCTCAGGGATGCCAGCCAGTGGAAACTGGATCCGGGAGTCTTCCGGTGGCTACACTCCCTTTGGGGCCCCTTCTCGGTGGACCTCTTCGCGTCCCGTCTCGACCACCAGCTGCCGCGGTTTTACAGCTGGAGGCCGGACCCTCTGGCGGAGGCCACGGACGCGTTCTTGCAGGATTGGAGTCGGGAACAGCCGTTTGCGTTTCCCCCGTTCTCCATGATCATGCGAACGGCGGCTCAAATACGCCGCCAGGGTGCGGACCTGGTGTTGGTTACACCGCTGTGGAGGTCTCAAGTATGGTTTCCGGTTCTTCTGGAACTTTCCTGGGATTTTCCAATCCTACTCCCCCTGTTTCCTCTGCTCCTGACGAGCCCGGATCGGGAACCTCACCCTCTTGTCATGCAGAACACTCTCCGCCTCGTGGCGTGGAGGCTCTCAGGAGACGCTGGACGCTCCCGGGCCTTTCGGGGTCAGCTGAGCACTTGCTCTCCAAAGCATGGGCCGATAGTACGACGAAGCGTTACAGATCCGCTTGGCTTAAGTGGATGCGTTGGTGTTTACGAAGGGATTTGGATCCCATGGTCGCCGGCCTTGTTCCCGTGCTGAATTTCCTGGCTCATTTGGCCGACAAGGGTTTAGCGTATAGAACGATCAATGCTATCCGGTCGGCGATTTCTGCGGGCCATGATAACATCGATGGCCATCCGGTAGGGGAACACCCTTTTGTGTGCCGGCTTCTGCGAGCGGTTCGCCTCGCACTGCCGCCAGAACCCAGGTACTCCGTCCTTTGGGACGTCAATTTGGTTCTGAACCTGTTCCTATCGTGGCCAGCGAATTCTTGTCTGTCTCTGAAGGAGCTTTCGGCGAAATTAGCCATGTTGTTATGTCTGGTCTCTTGTAGGCGCGTCTCGGACGTGCGCGCGCTGGATGTTTCTGCACGCATTTTTTCCCCGGATGGGGTTACTTTTACGGTGGGTCGACGCACTAAGACGTCGTCGCGTTCCATTTCTTATCCAGCCTTTACTGACACTCCTAAGTTGTGTGTCGTGCAATGCCTCAAAGCATATGAGGACCTGACCTTGGATCTGCGCCCTCCGGGCGAGCGTCAGTTGTTGATTGCCCTGCGGAAGCCACACAAAGCTGTCTCCTCCCCCACTATTGCTCGGTGGGTGCGTTGGGTCATGCAAGAAGCGGGCATCAATACTTCTCTCTTTGGAGCACACTCCGCCAGGGGGGCCATGGCCTCTAAGGCATTCTCGGTGGGTGCTCGTCTGGAGGACCTTATGCGAGCGGCGGACTGGTCCTCGGATTCCACCTTCAAGAGGTTTTATTTTAAGCCGGTGGTGGATTTAGCTCAGTTGGTGGTAAGTAAGCTTTAAACTAGCATAATCTGAAGCCTCCGGTCCTGACATAGAATCGAAATTTGCCTAGCTTACGTAACGGTAAGTTTCAATTCTATTAAGGACACGGAGGCGAGGATTATCCCACCCGGACTACAGTGGTGTCTCTACCCACCCGTATGGCAGTAAGTAAAGCGTTTTCCTTTACGTTGTCAGTACTGTGTTGTTCACTGAATGCTCCTCGCCTTGTTGTCGCATTTTTCCTGGGCCACCTCGCTGATACTGTTCCTTTTCTGACAGGCAACGACGGTGCTAAACAGGACCAATGAGGCTTAAGCGTGATCTACGCGAAGAAAGAGGAGGAAGATGATGGGAAGTCCGGTTATATAGGGATGATGGAGAGAGACAAAGGACTGTGGACTATGATTATAACAAAGAGACTCTTGGGAGTTGTTGTTGATTTTTTGTTGAACATTACGTCAATGCTTTATGTTTAAAGCATTTTTTGTTCTTATTATATCTTTTCCTAAGCTGCTGTGGTTTCTTTATGTTAATAAAGCGAAGGAAGATATAGCATAATCCTCGCCTCCGTGTCCTTAATAGAATTGAAACTTACCGTTACGTAAGCTAGGCAAATTTCGATTCCCCCTGAGTTACCTAAGAAACCTAAAACCCTTCCTCAATGTGTCTGGCCTTAAAACGGCAGTACAGGCACTCGTCATTTCCAGATTAGACTATGGATGCTCTACTCTTGCAGGGCTACCCAAGGAATCTCTGGCCCCATTGAAAGCCCGCCTCAACACCGCCGCCAGACTAGTAACCGGCTCAAAGAAATTTGAACACATCTCTCCCCACCTCAAAGGGCTGAACTGGCTTCCCCTAGAGGCCAGAATCCAATTTAAACTGGCCTGCATTACTCACAACTCCCCTACATTCCTGGCACAAAAACTTGTGATATCAGGAGGTCCCTTGGAACTCCCGCTCTGCCAAAGACCTACTGCTGCTACCTGCACGTTTCCGGAACAAAAGAACTACAATCGGGCCTTCACTGGGGCTGCCCCATGGATTTGGAACTCTCTCCCACCCGCCATCCGAAGACTTCCGTCCTTGGCACACTTTAAGAAGGAGACCAAAACCTTCTTAATGGGTAAATACCTTGCCTAATGAACACGTTACATTATTATCTTTTTACGGACGATACAGATTCCTGCACTCCTGGGCATTCCCCCAAGAGTTGAGACTATGTACCTTCTTGTACAATGAATTTACCTGCTTTAATTTCCTTCCCACACGTAGCCCGGATGTTGGACTACGTGTTTCCTTGCATTATGTATCCCTATTTTACCCAATTGATCCCTCCCTTCCCTTGCTTTGTATACCCCCCTTAATACTGTAAAGTGCTCTGATACCCTCACGGGTCTGGTTCGGGCTCTATAAAATAAATAATAATAAGAAAATAAATAAAAACACCTCCCTGAGTAAAGTATTTCCTCTCCCACCAACGCACTTCAGGGATGAGGAGAGTCTGAGGATGAAGGACCTTACAGAGCAGCACATAGCCCTTCTGAATTAAATGTTAAATGTCAGGAGGAAGATGACAAGTAATACTATGAAGAATAATATTATTCCTCAGGACCGCAACAATATGTCTAAAAGCCTGTTCCGTACACATGGTCATCATCAACTTCAAGAAGGTATGTTTCATATGCCAAACACTTTAGTTAATGATCTCCAGAGTATGTTGCAGGATATTACAGGGGGTTTCCAGGACCTGCATAGGCTGCCTCACAGTCAACAAGACCGCATCAAGGGTGTTGTGAAGAATGGTTAAAAACCATTGGCAAAGCCAGTAGGTCACAAAGGCGAAAACAATTGCTTTTCCAATGCTTGTTTCTTTTAAACACAACGAAAGTGTGAATTCCCTGAAAGCTTAAGCAGCCCTTCAAGCTTTGATCTATTATTTTATTATGCAAATTGATTTGTATTCTTTCTTTTGCTGAATAAAAAGTGTTTGGGTCACTAGTTCAATACCTTGTACTGCTTTACTTTTAGCAATGAAGTCCCCTTGGTGAAGTGGAAGATAAAGGAACATTGGCAGTAAGTACTGTGTCGGTTTTAAACGAAATACTTCTTTTATTGCATATTTGGCCTTTTACTTTAAATTTACTTTTTGTTTATGGCATTATTTAACACCGTTTTTGGTTTGATTGTAGGATATGACATATATTTTAAAGTGAATATTGCGATGATGTAAAAAAAGTGGAAGTAATTTGTTTGGTTCTGTTAACTTAATTTAAAAAGGTAATTGAGTTTTCTTCAAAGGTGTGAAATTAAAAACGAATTTATAGAGCGCAAACAACTACCTGAAGGTTTCTAGGTGTTTGTTCATCGAGCAACTATGCCGTAAAGTCTGACTTGATAGGTCAAAGATTGAACAGCCAGGTTTTTAAGGCTTTCCTAAAAGCTAACAGTTGGGTATCACTTTTTAAGGCTAGAGGAAGATGGTTCCAGAGTCTGGTAGTCCCCACCAAAAAGCTTCTGCCTCCCCAGGTGGTTTTTTAAAACCTGGGGATCACCAAATTGTGAGCATGGGCAGAATGTAGCTGTCGGTGGGAGCGTATCGCTGGAAAGTGTGTTTAAAAAAAATGGGTCCTATACTATGTACTGCTTTAAATGCTCTACAGAGTGCTTTAAACTCAGGGCATCTATTCACTGGGAGCCAATGTAATTGTCTCAATGCCGCACCAGCGGATTTATGCTTGGGAATGTCCATCAAAATATGCCCTGCAGCATTTTGTACAATCTGAAGTTTAGGCGGACAGTTTGTCTTTAGATTAATAAAAAGACCATTACAGTAATCTGCCCTGGTCAAGACAAGGGTTGAGATGACAAGTTTACAAAGATTAGCAGGTATGAACTGAAAGATTTTTCTGAGCAATTTTTTATGTGTAGAAGGATGCTGAGGTAACATTGTTCATATGTCCTTCAAACATAAGCTTGGAATCAAAAGTGACTCCTAAGTGTTTCACTTTATTTGTTGGAATAGGCAGAGAAGCCAGTTCTGGTGGCCAAATAGGGGAGATCAAAAAGAGGTTATACCACCAAAAAGCAGGCCCTCTGTCTTATTAGAATGTAATTTTAGACATTTGGCAGCCATCCACTGTCCAACTTGAAGAAGACAGATGTGAAATTGAGAGGCTGTGTCAGAGGAGTTACTAGTCAGTGATATAATAATTTGAGTATCGTTGGCGTAAGAAATTGCTGAGAAACCCAAGGATCGAATCTGCCAAAGTGGGCAAAGTAAATGTTAAAAAGAGTGGAGCTCAGTGACGAGCCCTTGGGTACCCCACAAGGCAGTGTAACATTGGGCGATTTGAAATCAGAGAGAGCAATGTACTGTTCTCGATCTGACAGAAAAGACTCAAGTAGGTCCAGAGCTTTTATGCCTATCCCGTCAAGGCATCCCAGCATTTTTTGTGGTTGACGGTATTGAATGCATTGTACAAAAATCTTAGGTGGACAAGGATCAAGAGGAGAGCCTGATTTAGTAGACAGGAGTAATTTAGAAACCTGGTCAGAGGTCAAAGGCGGAAAGTAATGTATCGAAGGAGGATTGATGGTTTCTATGACAGTTAGATGGACCTCCTTAGATGCTTCAGAGTCGGTCAGCTTGCTTTGGGCAGCAGTTAAGCTCCGAGACGAGACTACAGAAAAATTCTATACTGACTTAACATTGTCCTGAAAGAAGGTAGCCAGAGAATTACAGAAGGCTTGACTCACATTTGTATTTGCCACTTCAGAGGGTTTGACTTGCTTCTTTACTGTGGCAAAAAGTTCTTTAGATTAGTTTTTCGCTGCTACAATGTCTGCAGTATAATAGTGAGTTTTTTCCCTAAGAATTGATATTTTGTAGTAGAGCAAAGATTGTTTAAAGGCTTCCCTATCAAGGTGATCTGAGAACCAAGTTTCAGAGCATTCGGATCTCTGCTTGGAACTGGTCTTTTCTGGTAATATATTATCAATCGAGCCACAAAGCCAGAGCTCAAATGCGGCTGCCGCTACATTAGGATGACTGCAGACCTCAGGGGGATTCCGGGTCAAAGATTTCTCCAGATCCTCAGTTGAAATCTGGTTCCATGAACGGAACCGTTTGGGAAACATGTCCTTCACATTCTTTGAACAGAGTTGATGAAAATGAAGTGAGAACATGACTGCTTTGTGATCAGACCAGGTCAGTGGGAGAGAAGGAAGACACTGGAGGAGGTCGTTATTAGAGAAAACTCCATCCAACAAGTGACCTGGTGTGGGTATCACCTGTGACCTGTTGTGTCAGACCTTAGCATTCATGATATCTATGAAATGTACAGCATCCCTATCTAGCGGGTCCTCTAGGTGTAAGTTAAAGTCACCCAAGAGTGTAAAGTCAGATGTCTGAGAAATAACATCCAGGGACTGGCTCACTGCATTTAGAAAATCAACTCTAGGGCCTGGTGATAATTAGATTAGTAAGCCGTTAAAAGAGAATTGTTTATTAACGGAAATCTTAAAAGCTAAGGATTCTAGGGTTGCCATGTTATTTTGGATAAGAAATTTCCCTTTCCAGCTACTTTGATATATTATAACAAAGCCACCACCATACATGTATATGCTCACAGAAGCTCTTCTTTGAGGCTGCACCTAATGCGTTATTAGTTCATATATGTAAATATTGTTTTATTATCCATTTAATCGGCATCTAGGTCAGCAGTGTGCAGGTTTTCTTGTACTGAGTTGCTTTTGCAGAGCAAAATATAAATAAAAAACTCTCCTCAACAAAAAGGGACTTATACTTTGAAAATGATATGACGAAGGAGGTCGATTAAAGTACTAAACAGGCACCATTAAAGTCTATTCCTTTTTTTTACGGTTCTGACATTTGTATCTAGAGTCTGCTGATATTTCTCTGATTTTTCAGTTGTTTTTCTGCAATTTTTTCAGAGTTTTTGTGATGTTGCTTACCGTGTCCCCTCTGAAGCCTTCAGGATTCGAACACTGCTGCACTCACTGTAGCAGACTGTCTGTAACTTACTCTGTCACTCTGCTTAAAGTGGAAATGTCCTACCATGAATTAAGCACATTTGCGTATTGAACCCTTATGCTTCCTGTGTATATTCGGGAAAAGAAGGACATGTAGTTTGTTCTCATGCTAGAAGTTGCACTAGAAGTCCGAATCAAAATCCATATTGAGTTTGCTTGCCAGGTGCTGTTCCCCTTTGATGAAGGAGTCTCCAAGCCAAAGGTGGATCTTGGAATGTAATCCCTGTGTTGCAGAAAATGAAGCCATAAATAACTTTTCTTCCTTCTGAACCATCTTAGGAACAAGTGTTGGACTTCCAGGAAGCCATGATGGAGATTTTCAATCTTGGCTGGAATCGTCTGTAAATGCTCTGCAGTCACTACAATTCTTTTAGTGCCACCACTGATGGCCAGCTTTGTGGCATTGCTGATGTCTGTCTATTGAGGCCAGCCTTTTGTTCACTTTATTCACTATCTACATTCTCAGTGTCGAACATGTGCTCATCAACTCTGGTCAAATGTACAATTGAGCTACTAAAAGGAACACTGTAGGCAGTCTCCTGTTTCTCAACATTTTTATTTTTTCATTTGACCCTGGAAAGCTGTGTTGCTCAGGTCTCTTCAGCCAAATAAATGACACAACCATTCCTATCTGCATTTCCACACGGAGAGTGAAGATGTCTAGAAAGGAATGTATTCACATTAGGTACCCTAGCTCTTCCAGCATGCAATGCCATTTGCCTTAGTACCTTCATGTTCCATACTCTGGGATTTTAAGTGTACCCAAATACCTGTGACATTTGTCTAAAAAAGGAGGCAGCAAAACCGTTTATGATGACAAGACTCCGCAGGCAACTTGGCACACTTTCGGGGGTCCAGCATTGTTCTAAGCAGGCATGTCTGGATGCGCTTCACTGGCGCGTATACATGCCATCCGATTGTCAAAAGAAGGCTGGCTCACCGGAGAGGTTCAAGCTGAGCAGGACTACAAATCATGCTCTTGGTGTGATAGCTTCATGCACTAATTCAGCGCTATATCAAGTTTTTGTGGTATATAGGTGTCATTGCCAGAGTAATAGACGCCTTGATAGGCATCAGCCGCAATAATAGTAGTATGTTTGCCTCTGCAAATGCAGAAAAGGGCATGCCTCAGATTACCAGACTACAATTCTGAATTGTTGGGTCACAGGAAACGAAGATGTTTTGCATCAACATTCCAGAGCCCAAGGATGGTTTGATAGCCGTAGATGTCTTTTCCTTCTGTCACTACAAGTGAAAATGGTTCTGGTCTTTCAGGCAAGACTACTAGGTTTTCTATGAACAAGCAAACTGACACTTATTCCTCTTTGTTTCGACTGCAGTGACATGATTTTAGAACCGATAGTAGGGTTCCTCTTTAACTAATTAGCATGGAGCCAGTGCATCAAAAATTGAGGTAGAAAGGCCTCCGGAGGCTACACAATGTTCTGCACAAGCAAGCGTCAGTGAAAATATGCTTTTTCAAACCTAGTCACTATAGACTGAGTAGTGTTCTCTCCAAGTAAATTCAATATCCTCCCTTACCTTTCATGAATTTACGAAAGGTAAAGATTTCCTGTTTTATAAAAACCTTGTGTCCTAATTTGGACATTTGTGTAAGTCTTTGACAAGGCATTTCAAAGGTTCTTACCAAATTTAGATAGAATGCCCCATGCAAGATGAGCCTATTAGTGCCTCTTTGGCTCAATAGATTTTGTTTCTTTGCTGCTACCTCCCATTCTTATACTCTCTGTCTCTTCCTCTATTAATTCCATCATTTCCACCTCTCCTACAGGATATTTCCTTTCAGTAAAAGGGATTAAATAATATTTGTTTCCAGCGTTGATGGATTTATTACTGTTGTACCTGAGCTTTTCAGCTGGAAACTGCTAGGTCCATCACTTAAAATCTGGTTGTTATATAGGTACCTGTAATAATGGAAAGTATAAATATTAATGTCTCTGCTTCTGTCATTAGCCGTTATTGGAAAACAGACCCACACCTAATTTGTCAAATGCAGAATTGTGTTTTACCTTATTTTATTTTGCCTGTCCTAGCCTACCAGTGGACTCATCTAAGTATTCTCTTTTAGCATTTAGAAGCTTGTGTCCTAGCAGGTTTGGTGTTTCTGTCACAGCACGTTGAATCATTTGTCTCTAGTTATGCTAAACTGATAACTTTGAAAACATCCTTCTTTGTAGCTATCATGACTATTTATTGAGTTAGTTAGATTCAGACTATCTTGCCGACAGAGCCATTTACAGTTTGCGGAAAGAAGGAGTCCTTTTCTGTTCCAGTAAATTCACATAAACCGAGGAATTAGTCTTCCAACTTTCTTGTATAATCCAACCGGGGAGACAGAAAGACTCGTAATTTGGATTTTGTAAGGTGGTGAGGGAGCGGGGTTTCCTGTATCTCAATCTTGGAGTTTGATCTTTAACTAACCACTGCCACTGGTCGTATGGACCTTTGTTGGTCGACAAAGAGAAATGAGGAGCAAACATCTACATAGCAACAAATCATTAACGTCTTTCAGTTTTAGTCAATTAATAGAATTAGTGTGAGTTAAACAGTTTTACTTTCACAATTTCTTTTTCAGTCTTTCATCTTTTATTAATAAGGTATTACTTTTTAGAATTCAGGATTAAAAGTTAATAGAATCCATCAATTGATATTTGATTATGTAATAGAACAATATATTTGTTAGAATCACAGTCAATAGAGTAATAAAACAGCCCACGTATTCCATAAAGGAAACTTCCTATTCTAAATAGGCTGGGATAATGAGCGAGAAAGGAGTCAATTCAGTTACCCATGGAGAGAGTGTTGCTGGGCGAAAGAAAAAGACAACACAACTTCTGTTTGCAATATAGTATAGAGTTTATCAAATATGTGCATGTTGTCAGTCCGCTCCATGGAACTGGAACCTGAACTCAAACTCGCAATGTAACAGGCAGTTTCTTATATACTGTGAACACCACAAATGTCATACATTAGCATATCAAATCAAGTTCTTCCTCAAGCACATCGTTCTAACATTTCAGCAAAAATTATTCGCTTCTGCAATAACATGTAACCACACATTTATGGAATGAGACTCATGTGCAGGTGTTACTGATATATTGTCATGCTCCCTGCACTACCGGTTGTCCTTGTCTGTTTTGTGGTTTGAAGCCTAGTAACTTCTAGTATTTAGTATGTGTCTACTGTTCTGCAAGGCCTAACCTCCCACTCACCGTGTTCATCTGAGCCCACCTCATCTACATATTTTTAGGTCGAGCCTAGTGCAGCGTCCATGCACTGCTCTAGGATAATGACTTCTTGGAATCGCTCTGGGGTTTCCACACACTAGTGCATGTGTTTTTTTCCATTTGTCTTTGCATGTGTCTTTCTAAAAAAGACATCACGCAATAAGTCAAAGGTGTCTGCATGTATCTGCCCACAGCCTATTCTTGAGGTTACGAGCAAGGGCCATCTGCTCTACCATCTGTTTTTAATTAGCGCGGCGCACACCACGCGCTTGCTTGTATTCCTTTGTTTTCCCCTCACTCTGGTCCACACAACCTTTACATGTACATTTCCTTTTTTGTATCTCATTTTTTTATTAAAATTTTTTCAAAATTAGGAAGAAATGATAAACAGTCAAATACCTTCATATATTTGGTTCATTTGTTGTTAATGAGTTACACATGTACATTTCCGCGATGCGCTGTTGGTCTGCTATAGGGGTTGTTGCCTGACTCACTGTTTGCTGCTCTACAAGGAGCTGGGGGTGTAAATCGGAAACGCTCATGGGGGGGTGAGAGCATTACTCATGCTGTCTCCCACAGGGGAGCGCAGTGTTTGCCGAGTCACGGCCCCTCCTCCCCGCAGAGGTGAAGAGACCGCAGCCTGCCTGCTCTCGCACCGCAGTCTCCTCGGCCTCCTCCCTTTACCCCCGCCCTGTCCCTCGCTCTCGCTTCTGCGCAGCCATGCTTCAATCCTGGCTTTGACTTTTCTATCTCAAGTCCTGCCAGTGCTCCACACGTGCGGCGCACTTCATCTAGAAATGCCTCCCAGGACCGCCGCCCACATCCTGCGTAGCTCCCGCCTTCACTAACAGCCTGAGGAATTCCCCACTGTTCTACCGCTGTCACTACAGTACGGATGCATGTCTTTACTCTGACTCTGTCTGAGTCACTGCACCTATAATCTCAAATGGTTACAGTAATATGTGCTCTGCATAAATTTACATCCCTGGCTAGGTCGAGATCGCGCCGTTAACTAACCAAATAAAAACAAGCATTGGCATAGCCAATAGGTCTCACCTTTGGGACCTATAAGTGTTTAGCCGTGACACAGTTGATGTTGTTGCATCAAGGATATTGTACTGGATAACTAAACACTTATAAGGTCCCAAAGGCGAGACCTATTGGCTCTGTCAATGCTTGTTTCAGACATGTCCTTGCAATGCGTGCCTGTGACTTACAATTTGTGCTGTGTTTACTAATTATATTTCTCTAGTCTACTAAAACTCGTATCTACTTCCCTCCTAGGTCCTCACTCCATTCTTGCTCTCTATTCTGCTATTGTAAACAGCTTGTGCCTGTATTCGTCCTTCCCCTCATACATTTTCACACGTCTTTCTCATGATGCTTGCATTGACATGAGGAGGCCCTCTTTCATTTTCTACACTCATTATAACAAGTACTGATGGTAAAATCAGCCGAAAGCACAAAGCCTTTGCCCTATAGCTTAAAAGTGTTCTCAGCTCAAAGATACCAGCAGACAAATCAGGAATCTAAATAAGACAGTCTCTCATAAAGAGAAGACATCAGAAACTCCGGGACAACTCTCCAGCCAGAAAGTCGCGGAAGGAATCCACTAGCTACTCTAGAAACACGCACTAATATAAACACGTAAATTCTATGTTACAACATTATCTTCTTTCTTTTTCTTCATCCTCCAATAGAATCTCAGCAACGCCTGGGAATAAGCAAACCAGCCACTTTCCCAGGCTATTACAATAAGCTTTCATTGCAAAAACAACAAGATGATGGACGGAATGCTGAAACATTTCAGCCACTCACCCACAGTCAAAAGGTCTGGGTTTAATCACCATAAGTGACTAGGGTATGCCCAGATGTGGGTCCCTTGCTCACTTTACCACTGGATTCAAGCTAGCCTGGCTGATGAGGGGTAAAACCCCGAAATCAGTCTTAGGATGCTTGTTTCTGGTCCAGGGAGGACCTGACATGGCAGTTCGAGCTGGACTGATCCCATGAGGAGCAGGGTCAAGACTGATCTGCATATGACTGGGTCCAAACTGGGGTGGCTTAGTGAGCAGAAGAACAATGATGGATTCAGCCCAGATCTGTGACTGGGGGTGAATGTCTGAAAAGTTTCAGTACGTCGTCCTCATCATATTGTGTTTGCTACAATAAGCTTTCAGACATTGAACCTTTAAAAGTTACATTGTTGATGTCTTGATGTACAAGCAGTCTTCCCATGAATCATTCTTCTGGACAAACCCTCTTCTCTTGGTGGGAACTCACTATCAGGTGTCTAATATATAAACAACGCCTATTCATTAGATAACAGTAGACTTCTAAAGTAGCAACATGTACAGTAAATAGAAGAAAAAAGTATTGCACAAAAAACTGTCCAATGTGAAAAACAGGCCTATCAATGGGATTACATTATTTTTCATTTAAAATGGCATCGAGAGTTAGGCTAACTTACTTCAGCTGTTTATTCATGTGCCGGTCTACAATGTTTATGTTTAGTCACCTATTACAAATTTTGCTAAACTTCTGCATATTATAATTATGTGTAATGTGGCACTGGATAAAATTCGCTTCAGCAGTGGCTTTATTAAAAAAACTTATTATGAATTAGGCTTCCCAGAGCCGCTTTATATTCAGCAGAAGGGATTGGGTTAAAATAGAGCTGTTAAGAAGGTGATATACCATTAGGGATAGATAGAGAAAACGTCCATCAGGACATTTCTGTCTCAAGGACCCGAACCTTAATTGTCTCTGTTGGGCAGCTTCCACTCTGGATATTTATCAAGGCGCTCCAGTTCATTTAAGGAACACAACATTTTTGCACAGAACGTGGATTGGTTTCTGCTGTTCTTCACAGGTCTCTATCCCTCAGTTTATAGCCAATTACAAGGGGTTGCAAATAGCAACCTGCCTAATTAATATAAGAGGGAGATGGCAAAAAGTCATGCACAGTTTGCGACTTTTTGCAATCTTGCTCAATACATCAGGCATTAAGTTCTTTTGTTACGTTATGAGAAAATAGCAAATTGTAAAGAGGTCTTTTTGATTCTCCAGATGGTTTTGTCTCCTTTGACTTGCTTTGCATGTTTGTTTTCAATTCTGAGCATCTATATGATTATTGATGTTATTGAGTATTCTTTTGTAATTCAATAATTTGTATATTGCTTTCCTTTTAACTTTTTGAGTTTTTTAATGTAATGTACTATTTTGTGGGTCTTTTAATCAAAATAAATGTATTATTGATTGATTGTCTAGTTCTTTTTACTTCTTTTAAATGGTATTGCTGTATTTTATGTTTTTTCAACCCCTTCAGATATCCTTGCTCACATAATGGCTACCAAGGCAGCGTCCTTGAAGAGTTGGAGACATATTCTCAGACTTCACTTCTCTCCTTCTATAAACATGACCCTCTGGACATCCATTGATATTTACTTGGTTAAACTATACTGCGAAACATATTAGCCAGGATACTTCTTTTCATTGATCTGTGTCTCATCCTCACTCTCTCATAGGTCCTTCATGTTTGATTATTTGAAGGAAATATTGTCAGACATAAGAGTAAGAAGAAGTTAGCAACTGTGCAAACCTTAGCAATTTTAGTTCTAAGATCCTCCTCCTTCATTGAAATTCTGCATGCTTCATTCTTTGATTGGCATCAACGTGTATTTCCCATCCTTGGAAGCAAAGCAAATCGGAGCGAAGAGACTGAGTTTGGGATGTTTGAGGAGCACTTGTACATGGGGTTGATAATTATTTTGAGGAATCATTAGAGCTGTTGTATTAGTTCATGTTCAGTCCTTCAAGGGACAGGCATCCCTTGTGATAGAAAGAATGAGACCTAGGACAAAGATTGTTGGATTTGGTCATTTTTTTATGCAAAGTAGCAAAAGTGTACAAAGATGCATTGATGATACAAGTTATAAGTCTGATTAATCATTAGGCAATTGTGTGCTTGGTGTTAGTCACGAGATACAGAGGTGGATTAATGTAGCTGTATTTTTTACAGTAAAATACACTTTCACATTAGTGGACCAAAACAGATTTATTTTGAGAGAAATTACCTACAGCTTTCATGTTTTCTCTTACGGTTTAACTTTATTTCAAATCTTCTTAATATCTCTCTAAGGATTCATAAGATCTAGTAAATTGATACTTTCCTCATGAATTTGACATTACTGCTTTTTATTTATCCTCATGAATTTGACATTACTGCTTTTTATTTATCAAGGACCATGTACCAAGATAGAGACTGCTAGTTAACCAACTATTCTCTGTCTTGATAATTGTTTTTTTGCATTTGTATAATTGCTTTTAGACTCCAGCGTTTCTCATCTTGAAAAGTATTTTTATCAAATGTTTTAATTCTTCTTTTAACCGAATGAATTTTTATATGTAACCTATAGTGTTGCGTCAATGTGCTGGATTGTAAATTTAATTTGTTTTTAAAATTCTTGTGTATAATATGCTTTTATGAGTAACAACTCGAATAAAGCACTTTTGACTTGACTTGACTTGACTTGATACTTGTTTACAGTGTTTTGTGATCAACTCAAATAGTTAACTGTTTCAGTCACCTGTTTTTTTCTTTGTTTCTGGTTACTCCAGTAAATACAGAGAAGAAACTGAGATGCAAGACACCCAAGGTAGAGTGCCCTTTGGGATATCAACATCTGTTATGGCTGTACATTTTAGCATTTAATTGTTTATCCATTTCATCCTATCTCACTTGGTCCCTGTACATTTTTCTTCTGTTTCCTATTCTTTACTGTTTCTCATTTTTCTCTTTGGAGGTCTAGCCTAGAGCAGCGCGCATGCGTTGCTTGCAAGACTTTTAGTAATGGGCTTCAGAAAGCTCACCGCACGCTTGTGCGTGTGCTTCTATTTTTCTCCCAGGCTATTGGGCTTTCCGCACGTTTTTATAAGAACGACAGCACGCAATTGGGCAAAGGCAGGTGCATGTCCCTCCTTTGCTCCGTCCACAGCCTATTGCTTGCGGTTACCCGCACAGGCCATATCTGTTTTCAATTATCGTGCCAAGACACGGGTGCGAAAATTGAAAACAGATCGCTCGCTGTGGCGCGCGCACATGCACCACTCGCGTTCTTGTTTTTTCTAGTTTTAGTGGTCGCGCTCACTGGGCTGCTCTCACACCCCGGGGGCGCTTCTAGGCCACAGCAGACCAGATTAGCGCAGGCACAGCTCCCCGACCGCACCTCGCATTACTCACCCTAAGCTTACTAATGCACAAACGTGTAAGACACACATTTGCAGGCAGATGGAAACAAATGTTATCTAACTGGATTTTATGCAATACCTTCTACCGTCTGCGACTCGGTGATATGAAAAATGCCTTGCATTTACGCCCGACGCACTTTGGGGCTCCAGGGTTCTAGCTGCCTTTTTTCCAGTCTTTTTGTCTTTCCAGCGTTTCTCTTAATAGCTATATCTCTATCACACTGTTGTTTCCCTCGTATTTCTCCGCTTATCTCACTCTGTCACATTCTTGTTTATCTCTACTTCACCTTCTCTCTCACTCATTCTCTCTTCCTTGTTATTTTCAACCCTGATCGTTCTTAGTTCTGTCACTTTCTCTACCTCTCCTCAACCCTTTCTTTTTGTCTCCATTTCTAAATTTTTTCCCTTACTTCTACTTTCCCCATTTCTCTCTTTGAATATCTCTGATTTTCTCTTCCCTCTCACTCACTGTCAACCCCCTCCCTCTCTCTCTTCTTGCTTTTGTTGCCTCTCCCTTTGACCTTTAGTTTCTAGCTCATGGGAAATCTTAAAGTTATTGGGTGGCAGAGATGCGTGATTGACATTTTACTAAAGATGGTTCAATTATACACAATTATGACTCAAACGTAATTGTTAGATTTCTGCAGCACATCATGCCAGGAGGGTTGCTTCGAAGTAGAGGCGCCGTGGTCGACTGTGCCTGAATCCAGATGAGTTGAATTCCTAAAGAGGCTGCTCCTCGAATATTTTGTTTACACTTGTTGACACCTCCTTGACACTGGTCGGACCGCGGGTCCAGCACAACACACACTCTGCGTTAGGTTCCTGCTAAGTTTCAGATTAAACCGTATAAATCCTTCAGTTCATATCAGCAGAGCTGGTTTGTTCCACAGTGGCATACCCCACGGAAGAGCTTAATTTTTCCTGAGGGAGGGTCCTAGGAGTTGGCACTACTTTTTGGGAACCGGGATTTATTTTCAATCTCTGACTTTTAACCTAGAGCAAGAGAGCGAAAGTCAGAAAAGCTAAATTGAAAGATGAAGTTAAGAAAAGAGAGACAAAGTGTGAAGGCAGGCAGGAAAAAGAACCCACAAGGGTAAGATAATGCAAACATTGGCATATCCAATTGGTCTCGCCTTTGGGACCTTATAAAGTGTTTAGTTATCCAGCACAATATCCTTGGTGCAACGACATCAGGTGTTGCATGGCTAAACACTTATAATGTCCCAAAAGCGAGACCTATTGGCTATGCCAGTGCTTGTTATTACTTGTTCCAGTTTTGATGAATATGCTTTGGGCTGCAGGACACTGAGTTTGTAAGTGACATCTCCCCATTGATTTTTCTTCTTCGATATTCCGCAGAGGAACGTCTCATCAGATCCCCTCCCACCTGCTCTGAACGAGAATAGTTGAACTTTCTCCATAGTATAGGTTTCAGCAGATGCACAAATCGAAGTATAATCGCTTGAAGGCAATGTTGTTTTTCCTTGTCGTCGGTAGATGTGCATGTCCTATGCTGGTCAGTGCACTGTAAGTTTGTAAGTGCAGTGTGGCTAGTAATCAGAATCACTCCAATTTCCATATATGCTTCCAAACATTCTGGGCAGAATGTGGTCTTTGCGTGAGTGTATATCACAATATATTCTGCAACATGACAATGTAGGCACTGTGGTTGTTGGCATAGGACAGGAGTTTTTGAGGCCTCAGACATTCCAGGACATCATAGTTCCATAGTGTAGGAAGCTGGCTCTTTATATAGTACTAGCAGCCCGTCTCAACGTTGTCCGGGTATGAATAGCTGCCGGCCAGTGGTATATTATTTTGTAGGATTTCGTTTTGATAGCATTTCTTATCTGTGACAGGCCTGTGAAACGCTCTGATTCACAGTGCACTGCTGATGCACTTAAGAGTGCGCGTTCAGTAGTGTGTGAACTCGAGTTTCCCTACTTTATTTTTCCTTGCAATATTATATAGCGCGAACTCGACAACATGGCATGAGCACAATTTACATTACAGAAGAACACATTCCTTTGCACGGGGAGACAAAGCGATTTGCCTGGAATCACAGGATGTTGAGCTGATGCCGAGATTCGAACGTAGCTCCCCAGCTCTAAAGTTCGCAATTCTAGAACTTGTGGCGGGAGGTGTGTCTAAAAGTGTATGTCGGTGCTGGCCATCAATGAGAGAGACCTGTGCATTTTTTAAATGGGTGGTGAAAAAATAGGAGTATGTTGCTGCAGATGTGGGCCTCCTTGCCACCAATGTACTTACCGGGGGAGGGTAAACACCCACCAACATCCAATGATATATAAGGCTAGTTCTTTCTAGAAACGTGTTCCCATTCTTCCTACCTTCCGTCTTTATTCGTAACGGTCTCCCGTTTTTAAAATGTTATCCTTACTCTATCGCGTAACATCCTGGCTTTTAACTGGTACTTGTTGGGGCTCCTCCCCCCTTGTGTTACCTTGTTTATGAATGGTCAGCTTTTCGTGTACCCCGCCCTCCCTAAAGTGATGTAAATTATGTTAATCAGAACGTTAAAGTTAGAAACACCGATGTAAAATAAGTTATTGAAGATAGTTAAATCGCAGAGGGGGTGAGAGTCGAGTTGAGCCATCAAAGGGCTATTTTGTAGAGCCAGGACCATAGTTGATGTGGGTCTCTCTTCTGCCTTCTAGATTTTGGCATTTGAATCATGTCCTGTCCACACCTATCAAAATGTGGGCAAAATTGCGCCTGGCGTAAGCCTACTCAGAAGACACAGCACGCAGGGGTCGCTGCCAGACTCATGTCGAAGTACATTGAAAGGCATGGAAATGAGGAGAATGTGAGCTTCTTCTTGGTGAGAACTCTGGGTATCTGATAGACTACTAGCCGGATAGTCCTTAAAGTAAAATATTCCCCAGGCGTGAGACTGGACACGGAAAACTTTCTTGTCCAGCATCCCTGCGCACCGGGGTGGACGGCGCCACTGGACTCTGCCCGACGTCCTTCCACGGGCGTGACGTCAGCGAGGTCACATAAGCCCCACCCCGGCGCGCTGACATAAGTTTTCTTCTTTTCTGCGTGCAACACGGATCCGGATAGTGTTGCTGGTTGATTTAGGCCATTCCCTTTTTCGTTCTTACACGTGTTTTTCTGGGTACAGTGTGTGAATGCCTTCAGGTTTTCAAGCGTGCTTGTCTTGTGCACGCCAGATGTCGGCGACGGATCCCCATACCATCTGCATGTGATGTTTGGGGGAACACCACAACTCCACGGACTGTGAGGCGTGTCAGCAGTTGAAGCCGAAGTCCCGGCGGGAACGCCAGATGAAGCTCCTCTCAGCTCGCATGTCCAGGTCGGCGATGTTGCCGCAGCCGTCCCCTGCGGACGGCTTCAAGAACCGCCACTTCCGCCTCAGACATCGTCTTTCTCCCACGCCGCAGGAGCGTCGCTCACCTATTGGTAAGTGTTGCAGTTTGTCCCTATGCGGCGGCCTTGCAGGCCTCGTCGGCTCCTCCCGGGATGTCTGCGGATCCCTTGCCGTGTGCAGGGCCATCCGCAGCGTCGCAGGCGGATCAGGCCCTGGTGTTGACGGGTACGGCTCCAGGTTCGGAGGATGTGGTGTCTTCGGGGTGCGGCCCTTCGGGGTTCCCTCCTTCGGACACGGCGTCTCTGCTTCGCCGCAAACCTCCGCGGGGCCCATGTGGTTTTGCGGGAGGTTGCCAGGGCTCGGTCATGTCCCCGAGTCCTTCTCGGTCCTCTTTGTCAGGCGGCGGCCTTGGGGGCTGGCTAGGGGTCGACCGTGTCCCCGGCCCCCCTTGTTCCTCCACGCAGGCGGCTACCTTGTCGGAGGTCGAGTTGGCCCCTTTTCGTCACCGCTCCTTGGCCGCCCGTCTCCGGCCCGCCCTTGGTCTCCTGCGCCGAGTGGTGTGGCGGAAGTCGTTATGGTGTCTCCTTCGGCGCCGGTCGATGTTGACCCGACTCCGGTTGTGGACTCTACGGCTCCGCGACGGTGCTGGGTCGTTGATTCCTCTTCAGATGCCTCTTTGTCACCAGAGGTTCGGCGGTTGATGGTGTCATCCTCTCCGAGATGGGTCGCCGAGTTGTGGCTTTTTCCCCGGCGTCGTCTAAGGACGGTTCTTCGATGTCGCCACGGCCGCAGTCTTCGCCGGAGGTGCCTCAGGTTCCTCATTCTTCGGCCCCCTCTTCACCTTTTCTGGACTTGGCCTTTTCTTCCTCCGGTTGGCCTGGGGGACTGCCGCCTAAGTCTGCAGCCGTCGCCCACAGAGGAGCTGCTTTCCCCACCGCGGGGCCCTACGGAGGCAGGTGCGGCCTTCGCTCGCGCTGTCTCCACAGCTGCAGGGATTTTGCGCACGGGAGATCCAGCGGCCCACTTTCCCACGGATCATCTTCTGGAGGTCCTCCATCAGGGCTCTGGTGGTCGGGAGCTGCTTTTGCCCTTCGAGGCTTCGCTCCACAATTCCCTCATGGGGGCTTGGGGTCGTCCCGCCACTGGTGACCCGGAGCCGCAACACCTTCTGCACCGCCACTGTCCTGCGCCTCATGATCCTATCCGTCTTTCTCTTCACCTTTCGACCAGGGGCACTCTTTTGCAGATGGCTTTTCCCTCCCTGTCATCGGTGTTGTCCCCTCCGTCGTGGGAGGCTCGCTGGTTGGATTCCTGGGGCGGAATGTCTTTGCCTCCACCAGTGTGGCCTTGAGTGCCCTCAACACTCTTTGTGTCCTGGCAAGGGCCACTTCTTGCTTGTGGGATTCGGCTGAGTCCCTTCTGTCTACCGCTTCTAGTGAGGGTGCCCGGGTTGATCTCCGGCACCATGTAATGGATGGCCGGGAGCTGGCGGCCTTCATTTTTCGCTCGGCTCTGGATGTGTCAGAGGTGCTTGGTCTTGCCATGGCCTCTTCAGTGGCCCTTCATCGCCATGCATGGCTCCGGGATAGTGTGTTCCCGGAGAATGTTCGGGAACGGTTAGTGGACATTCCCTTTGATGGCACCCTTTTGTTCCATGCCCCTGCGGACTCTCCCATTCAGAGGTTTCTGGCGAGTCTCCGCCCTCCTCCTCCTGCTCCTCCTCCTCCTCCTCCCCCTCAGTGACTGGGGAGCCGTTCTAGTTCTGGGTAGTGTTCTTCCTTTGTTATCCTGGGGCTTGGTTGTGAGTAACCCCGGTGGTGGGTGTTCTGAGTGATTGTTGTACCTTCCGGTCCCTTGTTGGGCTTTGGTGCCTTTGGCTGCTGGTCCAGCCCTTTTTTGATTGTGGTTTTGGCTGTTGGTCAGCTGTGTTGGCCTGAGATTAGGCCTTCAGTGTATTCCTTCTGGTTCATTGGCAAGCCGTTTGCGATTTCTCCAAGAGTCTTTTTGGTTGTTGTCCTCTAATGCGGATACTTTTGCATAAGAGGGTTCCCATGTTCTTGGGACGTAACTTGCCCTATGTAGGGCAGTGGTAGCTATTACATAGCTCTCTCCTATGCTAGGGAGGTGTGGTCGCCCTTCGGGCCTCTGCTCTCCGTGGCACGGTATGTCGCAGGTGTGAATATCTTCTTCTTCTTCTCCTTCGTCCATTGGCATTTTTGGCGGTGCGGCAGTCCCTGTCTTGTCCGCTGCCTGAATCCGGGGACCCACTCCTTAGTGGATTGGTTCCGTCCGGGGCGGTCCCCCTTTGGGGTCCTTCGGCATAGTTCACTAGCTTTGCCCAAGTTCTGAGCCTGACGTGGTCCGGGTCTTAATTTGTGACTTTGTCAGCAGCTGGCTGCCCCAGCCTGCTCTTCTGTTCTGTGACCAGCGGCCTTGGCTTGGGCCCTGGTACTCCTGTTTTTGTCCCATGGGGCCATTGTGAGGTCTCGTTCTTATTCTTGGCTGCCCTTTTCACTGGGTTGTTTCCTGGTGGACGGCTTTGCTGTACTACTACTTCTTCTTTTTCCGCCTGCCTTCTTGCTGAGGCGCTGGTCAGTCTTGACTTCGTACTATGAAGGGCTCGGCTGCCCTTTTCACTAGGTTATCTCCCGGTGGAGGGCATTGCGGTACTCTACCTCTTCTCTTTTAAGGATGTAGGTGGTTCTTCTCCCTCTGCGTTGTTTGTACCTTGGGACTTCCGGTGGAGGTCCCTGGTACATGGATGGGCTTGCGGTGGTCTGGCCTCCTTCGTTTGACCCTTGCTTCTTCCGCTGGTGGAGACTTGGTTGCCTCTGGTTGTTATGGCGCATCCCCTGTGGGACTAGTGTTCCTCCTCAATGTTGAGGTCTTCTTCGGTTCCTGTCCTGTGACTTACCCCCTGTTGCGGTGGACGGGGCTATACCCTGTCCCCGTGACTGGTCCCCTGTTGAGTGTCTTGTGCTTTCCTACGTGGGAGAGGTCCTCTTGCAGACCCTCCTCCCCTTTGGGTATGGCTAGGGTATCTATTCTGCGTTAAGGAATCTGCGGCTAGTAGTCTCTATCAGATGTACGAGTTACTTACCTTCGGTAACAATGTATCTGGTAGAGACGATTCTAGCTGCAGATTCCTTCACGACCCACCCTTCCTCCCCGTTCGGCGAGGACCCTCGGCTTGGGTTTTCTGCACTCGCCTCCTTTTGGGCGTCTTGTCTTCTATGGGTGTCCTCTTCCTTTTTTCCCGGTCAGGCATTCCTCCGGCTGGTTCCCTCCAGCGTGAGGGCCTTCTTTGGTTCTTTCTCCCTGTTGCTAGAGGTCTGATCCCCTCCTGGTCTTCTTCAACAGGGGTTCTTTTACCTGGCCTTGACCTCCTCCTCCCTTCAGGAGGTATGACAATCCTTTGCAGTATAGTATGGGATGAATTACTGTTGCTCCTTTGTTTCGGGCTTGTGGCCC
The DNA here is from genome assembly GCF_964263255.1 of Lissotriton vulgaris. Taxonomy (NCBI): domain Eukaryota; kingdom Metazoa; phylum Chordata; class Amphibia; order Caudata; family Salamandridae; genus Lissotriton; species Lissotriton vulgaris. The sequence continues at coordinate 635,368 of NW_028241743.1, forward strand.
TTCCCCTAGGGGTTGTAGCTGCAGCCTCTCTCTCTTTCTTTCTGTCATGGCACTTCTTCTGCTTGTGCATCCAGGATGGCTCTTGCCTTGGCTTGTAGGGTGGTTCCACGGAACGGTGCTTTATGATTTTCATGCTGTGGCTTCGCTGCTCTGGCCTTCTAGTGCTTCCTGCCTCTTGGTGCTTTCGCCTTGGTTGCACAGGCTGTTCCTCAGAGTGTTGCCCTGCTCTTTTTCTACTCTGGTCTGCCTTCTGGTGCCTTGGTGCCACCTGGCGGTATTTCTCACCTTTTTTTATTCTTTCTCTATTTTGTCTTCTGGCTGTTCGCACACTGTTCCCATGCTCTCCTCAGTTTTGTTGTGATGGCACCGCGTTGTGGCGTGGAAAAGTTCTCCGAAGCAAACTGATGGCAGCACGCAGGGGTGGGGCTTATGTGGCCTCGCTGACGTTACGCCCGCGGAAGGACATCAGGCGAAGTCGAATGACGCTGCCCTCCCGGCGCTTAGGGATGCTGGGCAAGAAAGTTTTTCGGGTCCAGTCTCACGCCTGGGGAATATTCTACATTAAGGAATCTGCGGCTAGAATCGTCTCTACCAGATACATTGTTACCGAAGGTAAGTAACTTGTACTTTTAGTTCGATAAAGTGCCCTTGTGATTTACCCTCCCGAAACCAGTCTCAGAAAATCTAACCGCACACTGTGCTTCCGAATATGTCTACATTCATGGAATTTAAATTGAGCATAATACAAATGTACTTATGCAGTCACCCAGTCATTATTCCTTGCTATCACTCACTCACTCATCTACGGACTTGATCACTCATCCACTTGTGCACTCGCTTATTCATCCATGCACCCAGCCACCCATTCATTCATACATGCAATCATTCATTCAGTGTTCTCTTCATTTACTCACTCTTGAATTTGATTAAGACACTACACACATAAGCTCATCAATCAATGAAAAGACCACTTCCAAAAGAAGTCAGATTTGTTGGCTTTCCTAGTGCTTGTTAATCAAGATCCATGTCGGAAATTAAACACAACCCGAGACAGACGTGCCATGCAGGGTGCAATTCTCGGATAAATGCACATTCTATTGAATAATCAGGCATTATCGTGTCTAATTAAATATATTTTTGTAAAAAAATAATAATAATAATTACATTCCATCCTTCTGTATTCTCTCATTTTCTTTGTTCTCTAAATGCTCCCTTTCCTTAAATCCCACTTATTCTGTGCTCCCAACTTTCTCATTCTTTCCTTTTCTTACTTCCTTCTTCCCTCATCTTTCTTCCTTACATCCTCCCTCACCCAGCCCCCCCTTTCTCAGCGCCATCTCCACATCCATTTCCCACTTTAGGCTTCCTTCATCCTTATCTTCCACTTTCATTATCTTCCTTCCTGCGTCCTTGCATCATTCACTCTCCCCTCCTTCCTCCCTCTCCTCTTGCCTGTTCTTTATTCCCTACACCCTTCCCAGCCACGAGAAACTCAGCATCCATCTCCATCATCCGTCCCTCGCTCCCTCCCTCCCTATCTATCTCTCTCTCTCTCTCTCTCTCTCTCTCTCTCTCTCCCTCCCTCAGCTCTCAATGAACAGTTTAATGCAACCCTTGTAGGTGTCCACTGAGCTCTTTTACGGGCTCCTCCCTGGTACCGACTTCTGGCACTCTCCGATGCCCTCACCCCTTCCCTCCGCTGCCAGCCCCAGCCCACGTCTCCCCTCTCCTCCCAAGCTGTTCTCACTGCGAGGCCCTCTCCCAAGCCCTCAAGCGCCATTAGAATTCACGGGGAGCTGCTAAAAATGCATGTCTTAACAGCTGCTAATGCTTTTACACAGAGCACTCGAGAATATGCAAATAGGAGGCTGGTGCAGCTGATATGTCACAGTGCACCCTTCTCTTCCCGAGGACAGAGAGGAAGTCGTCCTCTCGAGCTATCCCCGATGTATAATCCTGGCTGCTGCTCCCTATTTTAATTACTCTACTTAAGTGCTCCAATAATAAACATTGACTTGTTTTAACATAGCGGTTCGTTCTACACTTCCGTCGTGTCGCGGCGCTGTATGTAACTGGTGTCTGTATCATCGAATGTAATGACCCTGGAAAGATGAGCCTTCAAGGGCCGGGATTAACCCAATGACGTGCCGATGACCCCCTGTTTATGGCTCACTGAGCTATACCTTTGTCAAATACTAAGCAAATGTGTCTGTCACCCATTTAAATACAAATTAAGGATGCAAAGAGAATCTGTTCAATTTTTAAAATATCCTTTATATTTTGAACTCACCAAGCTGGTATATAAAAGGCATATGGAAAGAGAGCGACTTGTAATACATTTAACAAGCATCGATCTCTTGTTTTTGCCGAGCCACAGTTTGTCGAGCCCCAAAAAAAGTCCCCAGAGTGTCACGCCAGTAAAGCATCCAGTCCCCGCATGCACATCTTCTGTCCGTCCGCGTGTACATCTGGAATCCGTATTGATTCCAAAAGGCACTCGCTTGGCAAGGTCAGCGCATGCGTGCTGCTAACGCCAGGCGAGACCTAAAAAAGGGGCACTTTGCTACACAAAGCACTTAGCCGGAGTGTTCCTGGTAATTCAGTGTGTCCCAGTGTTACCCCATTGTCACCATAATGCTCAGCCTTGACAGGATGCCCAAATACTCAAAAAGGTTATCTTTCATGAACTACTACTCTAAACGATCCTGCCCCAGTCGATCCTCCACACTCAAAACCATAGCCATCAGTGGAAACCCGAACCCCGTAAAGGAGAAGTAAACAAAAAAGTCAAAAAGAAAATAAATACCAGACACTGGTCATAAAACAATTTTAGACTCTCTCAGACCCCTTCGCTATAGCAAGGGGCACCAGACAGGGCAGCCCCTTGTTCCCTCTTCTGTTCGCCTTGGCAAGTGAACCTTTGGCATAATGGGCCAAGAGAGAAGCTTCAGTTTGAAAGGACAGCAAAAGGACAGCATCTCCATGCATGTAGATGACGTGCTCCTCTGCTTCTACTGCATCTAGAAACAAAAGAACATATTTTTCTGCAAGCTCAATGAAAACCCTGCATTTAGGAGTGAAGTGGGAATAGTCCTATTAATTCCAGTGCTGAGAAGGAACTGCCTGGGATTTAATTTCCACTTGCACATTACGTATACATTGGCCACCAAAGCAGTCCATTACGGTCATGATTTTTCGCTGGAACCGTTCCCTTGCACTTGGACTTATACCCTAGAGCACGGCAAAAAGGACACAAGCGACTCCCAAATTGCAAGCTTCATGCAGAGAGTGACTACTGTCCTCTTGCTGGCAAGTACCATTTTTGGGGATGGCAGCAGTTCTTGATTTGTGTTTACTAGTTCTTCGCACTTTCCAAACATGGATACTTATTTGTGAGAACCCACTGCATTGTGGCTACTGTCTGTCTAATGTTGAATAGAGTCCATCAGGTACATAGTTAGCTAGTCATTGTACTTAAAAGAATATAACAAGCACTTCCAGGCCACTCCTTCAGTTTGATATGCCACGGAGTAGCCCAAAGTATCACACTTGTATGAGCATGATGATTAGTAGGAAATTCAACCACTGGCATTCTCCAACATTGGATCTTTTATATATTCATATGCTTGAACATTCCCTGATGTCACCTGTTTTGCAATGACTTCGTGGTGGTGCATGGAGGAGCGCATTTCATGGGATCTTTCCCTGAAGAGGGAGCATCTCCTTTAGAAGGAGGAAGAATTTCCTTAGCAATCCGATATAATGCTAACCTCCTTCCTCTGTCCTTAAGAGTCTTAGTTGAAAAACACCTACAAATGTCACATTTAGATGCCTTATTATTTGGATGAAGTTAATAAATACGCTGAAAATGAGAATCATCAATGTAAATCTTCTTAAACATACAGGATGAACAAGCTTTGAAAAAGAGATATTTTCTCTTTTTCTGACATGTTGACAGTAGGCTGTCATGTAAAAAGATCTCCCTTGCCCCTAATTTGAAACAGTTTCCCCAAAAACAACAGCCAGTACTTCGGCGCTGAAGATGGAGCTGATTTAAATCCAAGGCAGATCAAAGAGGTAACAGATATAAGGTTCTCTGAAAAGTCAGAGTAGAGCTATGTCAACAGACTCCCTCACACGCGATGTGCAATAGAAAAATTAGCTATGGTGGCCTCTAGGGGATTATGAGCTCTTAAGCTTTCAACTCAATGACTGAAGTTTGGGTGCTTTTAACGAGGTGGATATGCTACTAAGGGCTAGATATAGGTAATGAAAATTTACCGATTCTAAAATACTGAATTTTACCGATTCAGTATTTTAGAATCGGTAAATGCAATGTAGATAAAAATTCAGTAAGTATTACCGAATCGGTAAATCGGCCTGGAAGCCCATAGGTATGAATGGGATTTACCGAATTGGTAAATACCGATTCGGTAAAATAGGGAAACATTCAAGGGTGGCAGGGTTTCACATTGACACCCTATTGCACCCCTAAAAAGTGCTTGTGTGCACATGTGGCACACATACATCCCTTAAGGACATGTATGTCTGCCACATGGCACTGTTGAAAATGCACAGATTTGCATTTTCAAAGGTATTCGTTATTTACCACCAACTAATAGTTGGTGGTAAATAACGAATCCTTAAATGTAAAAAGCACTCACTTGAGTGCTCTCTACATTAAGGATTCGGTAATTTACCGAATCAGTATATTAAGAATTCGGTAATTTACCAATTCCTTAAATTACCGATTCGGTAAATTACCGAATCCTACTATTTGGCCACCTACATCCGAAAAGCCTGATTCCGGTCAGTAACGGCCGAAATTCGGTAATTTCGGCCGTTACCGACCGGAATTAGGCTTCCTATATCTGGCCCTAAATGTGCTATGTTGTTTCAGGCCTATAACCTTTTTACACTGTATACTGCTTTTTTAAATGTACTGGATATTCCCAGCCTGACGATAAGGAATGATTCAAGCATATGAATATATAAAGTATCTCAATTTTGGAGAACTGCAATTACAGGGAAGTAACTGGTTTCTGAAGCAGCACTACCAGGTATTGTAGGTAGTCCCAGCCACAGTGAACTCCAGAGAAATACCTTGAGCCACGGCACTTATTATTTTATTTATTTAAATTATGCACTGATTGGAAGTGCTGGGAGCATGGATTTATAGTGCAAAAACAGGCCTTTTTTATCCTTCTTCTCATGCGGGTAAAGGTAGACTTGTCCTATTTATGCAGTGGCCATGCAGGATACTGATGGAAGAACATTTTAACAGGAGCTGATTGGTCAGTCTTGTGACTAAATACTGGGCAGGTGTCCCGATTGGAGTGCTAGGATTTCTCATTGACTAAAGAGAAATTGCACCCTTGTGTGGTTGGGAAGATTGCTCTCTTCTCTGGGGCGAATCTCTGATTCTGACCCTGCCAAGATGAGAACAGCACCTGGATTCAGCTTCCTGTGAGAGAGCTACTGTCTGCCTTGAGGAAAGGAGATCTAGCCTTCTGTGGATAAGGGATACTAGAGTATGTGCCCCTGCAGAGGAGTGCACGGCCTAGTAGATGATGCATTAGCCAAACTGCTTATGTGCTTTGTGTGAGCTCAATGAGACTTCATTGTCCCAGAAACAGGGTTCATCCAAGAGCTGTATGGTACTGACAAGTACCATTTACACCATATGAGGCCTAGGGTAAGGATCAGCACCTACAAGGGACTGCTGTAAGGCCCCTCTATCCCCGACCCCTCTTCCCTGTTACTTTTTAATTTATTTGTTATTTTATATAGCATGAACCTTACCCAACATGGCTTCAGGGAGCTCTAGTTGCCCTAACAGGGAAGTGGCCTCTTTGTGCATGACCACTACTCCTGCGTGTGTTCACAGCCATATTTAAAAGAACAGTATGCTTGTGTGTGCACTAAACACTGCCCACAATCCACTCTCTGCCTGGATTGTGGGCAGAGACTGCAGTTTACTCTGTGTTGGCATGCATCGTAAAAGGGTGTTTGTAGCATATGTAGCTGTGGATAAACATACTGTGTATACTATTGTCATCTAGTGTTGGGCTTGGATGTGTGCAAGTTGTATTTCTTCTGAGAAGTACAACGAGCGAGATATGGTACCTCCACCTATCGCTGGTAATGCGCATGAGGATCAGCTCCATTGTTAGATTGTTTTTCTCCTCCGTCAGGTTCAGATGTGTGCGTAGTGTCTTCGCCGGGCCAGTTCGAATCCTCTACCTGTCAGTGCTTACTGTCGTTGCTCCTACTCTTCGGTTCAATGCGATGCGCATCCTTTATTAGACGTCACGAGTGAAAACGCCCCACATGGGCGTAGGTCCTACGTCCTACACAGTACGCTCAACACTCTGGGGCTCCATTGGCTCCTCGATGCCTGACAATGTCACATCCGGAATGGAAAGAGCTCCGTTTCAGCATTGCCCGAAGAGTCATACCAAATAATCTCCATCAGTTATGTAACCCCTGTCTCTCCTTGGACCATCAGGAGGCCTCCTGCTCAGCATGCCTCGCTGTTATGAATAAAAAGACCCTCCAATACCAGCATGCTCGACGCATCGTCTCAACTTCAATGGCTCAACAACAGGCAGGCGGATAATACTATGGACCTTTTTGGGGACCAAGAATTCAAAGGCAACCTTCAGCCTAGGCTTTACCATCAATGCCACAGATTCTCTTCTCCAATCCCTACAGGTCTAACCCTTCCCAGGAGCCATACTCCACTCTATCAAGGGTAAAACTTACCTCAGCCCTCCAAGGGTTCAAACTTTCCAAGTGCTGCTCCCTCTTTATTAGGCAGATCATCAGAAAACGGTCAGAAAGGTCATGCGCCTCCTCTGTATGATGATTCAGAAAAGGGGGTGGTGATGGACAGAGTATCTGAATTAAACAGAACACTCGTACCCAGTCAACAGATCAGGGCTTGATCCATCACCGTTTTTTAGCTCACTGCACCATCCCAGCTCAGAACCTGGCTACATGCAAATTAGTCTGTCCCTGGCCCAGTGCATCATGGGAACAGGGCAGACCAAACTATCAAGCCAATTCTTATACTGGGAAGGAAACAAGCTTCCGGGGACCGGTTTCTGGCATTACAGCCGTCTTCGGCCCGGCTTGCTTGAATCCTGATGGTGCAATGAGCAAGGGACTCACATCTGAGTATACCCTTCCACGCTTATGGTGGACAAAACGATTCAGAAAAGGGGGTGGTGATGGACAGAGTATCTGAATTAAACAGAACACTCATACCCAGTCAACAGATCAGGGCTTGATCCATCACCGTTTTTTAGCTCACTGCACCATCCCAGCTCAAAACCTGGCTACATGCAAATTAGTCTGTCCCTGGCCCAGTGCATCATGGGAACAGGGCAGACCAAACTACCAAGCCAATTTTTATACTGGGAAGGAAGCAAGCTTCCGGGGACCGGTTTCTGGCATTACTGCCATCTTCGGCCCGGCTTGCTTGAATCCTGATGGTGCAATGAGCAAGGGACTCACATCTGAGTATACCCTTCCACGCTTATGGTGGACAAAACGATTCAGAAAAGGGGAGGGTGATGGACAGAGTATCTGAATTAAACGGAACACTCGTACCCAGTCAACAGATCAGGGCTTGATCCATCACCGTTTTTTAGCTCACTGCACCATCCCAGCTCAGAACCTGGCTACATGCAAATTAGTCTGTCCCTGGCCCAGTGCATCATGGGAACAGGGCAGACCAAACTACCAAGCCAATTCTTATACTGGGAAGGAAACAAGCTTCCGGGGACCGGTTTCTGGCATTACAGCCGTCTTCGGCCCGCTTGCTTGAATCCTGATGGTGCAATGAGCAAGGGACTCACATCTGAGTATACCCTTCCACGCTTATGGTGGACAAAACGATTCAGAAAAGGGGGTGGTGATGGACAGAGTATCTGAATTAAACAGAACACTCATACCCAGTCAACAGATCAGGGCTTGATCCATCACCGTTTTTTAGCTCACTGCCCCATCCCAGCTCAGAACCTGGCTACATGCAAATTAGTCTGTCCCTGGCCCAGTGCATCATGGGAACAGGGCAGACCAAACTACCAAGCCAATTCTTCTACTGGGAAGGAAACAAGCTTCCGGGGACCGGTTTCTGGCATTACAGCCATCTTCGGCCCGGCTTGCTTGAATCCTGATGGTGCAATGAGCAAGGGACTCACATCTGAGTATACCCTTCCACGCTTATGGTGGACAAAACGATTCAGAAAAGGGGGTGGTGATGGACAGAGTATCTGAATTAAACAGAACACTCATACCCAGTCAACAGATCAGGGCTTGATCCATCACCATTTTTTAGCTCACTGCACCATCCCAGCTCAGAACCTGGCTACATGCAAATTAGTCTGTCCCTGGCCCAGTGCATCATGGGAACAGGGCAGACCAAACTACCAAGCCAATTCTTATACTGGGAAGTAAACAAGCTTCCGGGGACCGGTTTCTGGCATTACAGCCGTCTTCGGCCCGGCTTGCTTGAATCCTGATGGTGCAATGAGCAAGGGACTCACATCTGAGTATACCCTTCCACGCTTATGGTGGACAAAACGATTCAGAAAAGGGGGTGGTGATGGACAGAGTATCTGAATTAAACAGAACACTCATACCCAGTCAACAGATCAGGGCTTGATCCATCACCGTTTTTTAGCTCACTGCACCATCCCAGCTCAAAACCTGGCTACATGCAAATTAGTCTGTCCCTGGCCCAGTGCATCATGGGAACAGGGCAGACCAAACTACCAAGCCAATTTTTATACTGGGAAGGAAGCAAGCTTCCGGGGACCGGTTTCTGGCATTACAGCCGTCTTCGGCCCGGCTTGCTTGAATCCTGATGGTGCAATGAGCAAGGGACTCACATCTGAGTATACCCTTCCACGCTTATGGTGGACAAAACGATTCAGAAAAGGGGAGGGTGATGGACAGAGTATCTGAATTAAACGGAACACTCGTACCCAGTCAACAGATCAGGGCTTGATCCATCACCGTTTTTTAGCTCACTGCACCATCCCAGCTCAGAACCTGGCTACATGCAAATTAGTCTGTCCCTGGCCCAGTGCATCATGGGAAAAGGGCAGACCAAACTACCAAGCCAATTCTTATACTGGGAAGGAAACAAGCTTCCGGGGACCGGTTTCTGGCATTACAACCGTCTTCGGCCCGCTTGCTTGAATCCTGATGGTGCAATGAGCAAGGGACTCACATCTGAGTATACCCTTCCACGCTTATGGTGGACAAAACGATTCAGAAAAGGGGGTGGTGATGGACAGAGTATCTGAATTAAACAGAACACTCATACCCAGTCAACAGATCAGGGCTTGATCCATCGCCGTTTTTTAGCTCACTGCCCCATCCCAGCTCAGAACCTGGCTACATGCAAATTAGTCTGTCCCTGGCCCAGTGCATCACGGGAACAGGGCAGACCAAACTACCAAGCCAATTCGTATACTGGGAAGGAAACAAGCTTCCGGGGACCGGTTTCTGGCATTACAGCCGTCTTCGGCCCGGCTTGCTTGAATCCTGATGGTGCAATGAGCAAGGGACTCACATCTGAGTATACCCTTCCACGCTTATGGTGGACAAAACGATTCAGAAAAGGGGAGGGTGATGGACAGAGTATCTGAATTAAACGGAACACTCGTACCCAGTCAACAGATCAGGGCTTGATCCATCACCGTTTTTTAGCTCACTGCACCATCCCAGCTCAGAACCTGGCTACATGCAAATTAGTCTGTCCCTGGCCCAGTGCATCATGGGAACAGGGCAGACCAAACTACCAAGCCAATTCTTATACTGGGAAGGAAACAAGCTTCCGGGGACCGGTTTCTGGCATTACAGCCGTCTTCGGCCCGCTTGCTTGAATCCTGATGGTGCAATGAGCAAGGGACTCACATCTGAGTATACCCTTCCACGCTTATGGTGGACAAAACGATTCAGAAAAGGGGGTGGTGATGGACAGAGTATCTGAATTAAACAGAACACTCACACCCAGTCAACAGATCAGGGCTTGATCCATCACCGTTTTTTAGCTCACTGCCCCATCCCAGCTCAGAACCTGGCTACATGCAAATTAGTCTGTCCCTGGCCCAGTGCATCATGGGAACAGGGCAGACCAAACTACCAAGCCAATTCTTCTACTGGGAAGGAAACAAGCTTCCGGGGACCGGTTTCTGGCATTACAGCCATCTTCGGCCCGGCTTGCTTGAATCCTGATGGTGCAATGAGCAAGGGACTCACATCTGAGTATACCCTTCCACGCTTATGGTGGACAAAACGATTCAGAAAAGGGGGTGGTGATGGACAGAGTATCTGAATTAAACAGAACACTCATACCCAGTCAACAGATCAGGGCTTGATCCATCACCATTTTTTAGCTCACTGCACCATCCCAGCTCAGAACCTGGCTACATGCAAATTAGTCTGTCCCTGGCCCAGTGCATCATGGGAACAGGGCAGACCAAACTACCAAGCCAATTCTTATACTGGGAAGGAAACAAGCTTCCGGGGACCGGTTTCTGGCATTACAGCCGTCTTCGGCCCGGCTTGCTTGAATCCTGATGGTGCAATGAGCAAGGGACTCACATCTGAGTATACCCTTCCACGCTTATGGTGGACAAAACGATTCAGAAAAGGGGGTGGTGATGGACAGAGTATCTGAATTAAACAGAACACTCATACCCAGTCAACAGATCAGGGCTTGATCCATCACCGTTTTTTAGCTCACTGCACCATCCCAGCTCAAAACCTGGCTACATGCAAATTAGTCTGTCCCTGGCCCAGTGCATCATGGGAACAGGGCAGACCAAACTACCAAGCCAATTTTTATACTGGGAAGGAAGCAAGCTTCCGGGGACCGGTTTCTGGCATTACAGCCGTCTTCGGCCCGGCTTGCTTGAATCCTGATGGTGCAATGAGCAAGGGACTCACATCTGAGTATACCCTTCCACGCTTATGGTGGACAAAACGATTCAGAAAAGGGGAGGGTGATGGACAGAGTATCTGAATTAAACGGAACACTCGTACCCAGTCAACAGATCAGGGCTTGATCCATCACCGTTTTTTAGCTCACTGCACCATCCCAGCTCAGAACCTGGCTACATGCAAATTAGTCTGTCCCTGGCCCAGTGCATCATGGGAAAAGGGCAGACCAAACTACCAAGCCAATTCTTATACTGGGAAGGAAACAAGCTTCCGGGGACCGGTTTCTGGCATTACAACCGTCTTCGGCCCGCTTGCTTGAATCCTGATGGTGCAATGAGCAAGGGACTCACATCTGAGTATACCCTTCCACGCTTATGGTGGACAAAACGATTCAGAAAAGGGGGTGGTGATGGACAGAGTATCTGAATTAAACAGAACACTCATACCCAGTCAACAGATCAGGGCTTGATCCATCACCGTTTTTTAGCTCACTGCCCCATCCCAGCTCAGAACCTGGCTACATGCAAATTAGTCTGTCCCTGGCCCAGTGCATCATGGGAACAGGGCAGACCAAACTACCAAGCCAATTCGTATACTGGGAAGGAAACAAGCTTCCGGGGACCGGTTTCTGGCATTACAGCCGTCTTCGGCCCGGCTTGCTTGAATCCTGATGGTGCAATGAGCAAGGGACTCACATCTGAGTATACCCTTCCACGCTTATGGTGGACAAAACGATTCAGAAAAGGGGGTGGTGATGGACAGAGTATCTGAATTAAACAGAACACTCATACCCAGTCAACAGATCAGGGCTTGATCCATCACCGTTTTTTAGCTCACTGCCCCATCCCAGCTCAGAACCTGGCTACATGCAAATTAGTCTGTCCCTGGCCCAGTGCATCATGGGAACAGGGCAGACCAAACTACCAAGCCAATTCTTCTACTGGGAATGAAACAAGCTTCCGGGGACCGGTTTCTGGCATTACAGCCTTCTTCGGCCCGGCTTGCTTGAATCCTGATGGTGCAATGAGCAAGGGACTCACATCTGAGTATACCCTTCCACGCTTATGGTGGACAAAACAATTCAGAAAAGGGGGTGGTGATGGACAGAGTATCTGAATTAAACAGAAGACTCATACCCAGTCAACAGATCAGGGCTTGATCCATCACCGTTTTTTAGCTCACTGTACCATCCCAGCTCAGAACCTGGCTACATGCAAATTAGTCTGTCCCTGGCCCAGTGCATCATGGGAACAGGGCAGACCAAACTACCAAGCCAATTCTTATACTGGGAAGGAAACAAGCTTCCGGGGACCGGTTTCTGGCATTACAGCCTTCTTCGGCCCGGCTTGCTTGAATCCTGATGGTGCAATGAGCAAGGGACTCACATCTGAGTATACCCTTCCACGCTTATGGTGGACAAAACGATTCAGAAAAGGGGGTGGTGATGGACAGAGTATCTGAATTAAACAGAACACTCATACCCAGTCAACAGATCAGGGCTTGATCCATCACCATTTTTTAGAATTAGAATTCAGAAAAGGGGGTGGTGATCGTTTTGTCCACCATAAGCATGGAAGGGTCTGCTCAGACATGAGTCCCTTGCTCACTGCACCATCAGGATTCAAGCAAGCCGGGCCAAAGACGGCTGTAATGCCAGAAACCAGTCCCTGGTAGCTTGTTTCCTATCCAGTAAAAGAATTGGCTTGGTAGTTTGGTCTGCCCTGTTCCAATGATGCACTGGGCCAGGGACAGACTAATTTGCATGTAGCCAGGTTCTGAGCTGGGATGGTGCAGTGAGCTAAAAACCGGTGATGGATCAAGCCCTGATCTGTTGACTGGGTACGAGTGTTCTGCTTAATTCAGATACTCTGTCCATCACCACCCCCTTTTCTGAATTGTTTTGTCCACCATAAGCGTGGAAGGGTATGCTCAGACATTAGTCCCTTGCTCACTGCACCATCAGGATTCAAGCAAGCCACGCCGAAGACGGCTGTAATGCCAGAAATCGGTCCCTGGAAGCTTGTTTCCTTTCCAGTAAAAGAATTGGCTTGGTAGTTTGGTCTGCCCTGTTCCCATGATGCACTGGGCCAAGGACAGACTAATTTGCATGTAGCCAGGTTCTGAGCTGGGATGGTGCAGTGAGCTAAAAAAACGGTGATGGATCAAGCCCTGATCTGTTGACTGGGTACGAGTGTTCTGCTTAATTCAGATACTCTGTCCATCACCACCCCCCTTTTCTGAATCGTTTTGTCCACCATAAGCGTGGAAGGGTATGCTCAGACATGAGTCCTTCGCTCACTGCACCATCAGGATTCAAGCAAGCCGGGCCGAAGACGGCTGTAATGCCAGAAACCGGTCCCTGGAAGCTTGTTTCCTTTCCAGTAAAAGAATTGGCTTGGTAGTTTGGTCTGCCCTGTTCCCATGATGCACTGGGCCAGGGACAGACTAATTTGCATGTAGCCAGGTTCTGAGCTGGGATGGTGCAGTGAGCTAAAAAACGGTGATGGATCAAGCCCTGATCTGTTGACTGGGTACGAGTGTTCTGCTTAATTCAGATACTCTGTCCATCACCACCCCCTTTTCTGAATAGTTTTGTCCACCATAAGCGTGGAAGGGTATGCTCAGACATGAGTCCCTTGCTCACTGCACCATCAAGATTCAAGCAAGCCGGGCCGAAGACGGCTGTAATGCCAGAAACCGGTCCCTGGAAGCTTGTTTCCTTTCCAGTATAAGAATTGGCTTGGTAGTTTGGTCTGCCCTGTTCCCATGATGCACTGGGCCAGGGACAGACTAATTTGCATGTAGCCAGGTTCTGAGCTGGGATGGTGCAGTGAGCTAAAAAACGGTGATGGATCAAGCCCTGATCTGTTGACTGGGTACGAGTGTTCTGCTTAATTCAGATACTCTGTCCATCACCACCCCCTTTTCTGAATCCTCTGTATGATGGCCTCCTACATTGCATAGTCTCACATGCCTGGTTACACATGTGCCAGTTGCAGGAGTGCCTAATAGCACAGTGATCACAAGCGGAAGGTGTTTGGGAGGCTCTAGTGTTTATCTGGGACCCCACTCTTGGCTCTCTGCAGTGGTCGAGGTCCAACACATGTTGCAAGGCATGCCTTCTTTGGATTTAGTGCGGCATATGAAAATCGCAACAGACGCCTTCCTCACTGGTAGGGGGCAGACTTACTGGAGCTGACTGTTCAAGTGATGTGGACACCTCAAAGGGGTCTCCCACATCAACCATATGGAGTTGCTAGTCATCCAGCTAGCCCTCATGGCGTTCCTCTCTTGCATCCAACACAAAGTAGCACTTGTTCACACAGACAATGCAACTGCCTTTTTCTACTTTCAGAAACAGGATGGAACACATGCTGCAGTTGTCTGCTTTAGCCCAGGGCATTTGGCATTGAATTTGCCTATTGATAGAATACATACCAGGAGTGGGCAACAACGTTGCAGACCTCCTCAGCAGGATGCACCAACAAGTCCACGAGTAGGACAACCCACCCCCCCAAGACCTGATCCCATGTGTTGAGGTTTTCCAACGCACACCTCTTTGCCACCACTGAAACCGCAAAATGCCCTAGCTTCGCTTCCAGGTTCCCAAACCCACATTCAATGGGCAATGCACTGTGGATGAACTGGTCAAGTATAATTGCCTATGCTTTTCTGCCCTCCCACTTCTTCCGTTAGTGGTTTTAAGGCTTAGGCAAACATCCTTAAGTCTGGACCTGGCATCCCTGGTTCACCACTCTCCTCAATGTACCTCTAGTGCTCCATGAGAAGCTGCCCAATAACCAGATTTTCTCTCACAAAATCGGGGTGCACTCAGGCATCCAAAAGCCAAACAGCTCATTCTTGGATTTGGCTTTTAAAGTCCTAGACTTTGGGTGCATTAATCTGCCTTCTGAGTACATGTCCATCCTTAAAGAGGCATGCAGGCCTACAACCAGATCCTGTTGCAGCGAAATGGAAAAGGTTACTGCAATACTGTTTTCCTGGAAAAATTGACTCTTTGAAAGCAGCAGTCCAGGACATTGTTGGTTATTTGCTTCACTTGTAGTAGTCAGGTCTTTCTTACACTTCCATCAGGCTTCAATTAGGTGCTGTTGCCGCTTACCTTCAAAATAGAGGACACACTTTAAATTCATAAGTTCCTGTTATCAAAGCCCTCATGGAGAGGCTCAAAAGGATTATTCCACAACTGTTGCCACCTGCCCCCATGTGGAGCCTGAATATTGTTCTAACAATCCTTATGGGCCCACTTTTCGTAGTGCTCCACTCTTGTCCTTTACAGTTTCTTTCCTGGAAGGTTGCTTTCCTGGTAGCCATCACCTCCCTCATGTGTAGAAGAAGCTTTTTTTCAAAGCTAACAACAATAGGGTTCTCCTCAGGACAAACCCTAAATTCATCCCTAAGGTAGTCTCTACTTCCGATCTTCATCAAACCATAGAACTCCCAGTGTTCTTCCCACATCCACAGTCAGTAGCAGAAGAAGCTCTTCACACATAAGATATAAAAAGAGCCCTTATGTATTACATCAATAGGACAAAACCTGTCTGTGGGATACAGCAGCCCCTTGTCTCTTTTTCCAAACCACAAAAGGCACATTCTGTCTCTAAGGCAGGTACAGAACACTGGTTGGTCAACTGCCCACAGACGTGTTATGCCAAAGCCAGAAGACCTTTGCCTGTACTTCCCAGACCCCACTCAACCTGTAAATAAATTGCTTCTATTACTTTAAAAGGTAATATTCCTATAGCTGACATCTGCAAAGAAGCTACCTGGTCTACTCCCCCCACTTTAACTAAACATTACTGTGTGGATATCTTAGCTCACCAACAAGCTAATGTTGGCCAAGCTGTACTACACACACTTTTCCAATCTTCTGCAACGTCATGGGGCTAGTGCTTGCTTTAGGGAGGACTGCTTTGCCGTCTGTGCATAGCATGTGGATCTGCAGCTTAACATATATCAAATGGAAAATGTTACCTTTCACGTAAGCATCTGTTTGTGGCAGGTAGTGCTGTAGATTCACCCTCCTCCCCAGAAGCCTCTTTGACGTTGCAGAAACCTTCTTTCACCTTCCCTCGCATAGTCATCTTGCATGTATCTCCATGCTACATATGCATCCTCACCCATCATGCAAGAAATGAGCGTCCAGCAGTGGAGATCGGGGAGACATGAGCTGAACTGGCAAGACTTATCATGGTCTACGGGATCGTTAACTACATGGACATAAAGAATTGATCTCCACACAGTGACTTACGGGATCTTTTTGACAATATAACTGGAACCTGCACCTGTATTTACTTAGCTATCAGCATTGGAATCAATAGGACTCTTATTACAACGCACCGGCTACGCCCAACAAGAACTGTTTGAAAATAAGTGCCTCTTTATCTAGATTGCCTTGAAAAAGCCCCCTGAGGGCGAAACACGTGTCGGCAGAGCCAAGCTGGAAAAAAACGTTTTAATGTGTTCAAAATAAAGACTTTGAAAGTATCACACACGGTTTTGGATCCATGCTTTGAAGCCTTACTACCAATTAATTGATTGTTGAAATTGGTGAAAAACGACCATAAGTTTATTTTCGAATTTGGAAACAAATAAGAATGTCTGTTCCTTGACTTTGAACTGTAAAGAGGGTGCTTAGTGTAACTTGGTCTTCCCTGTGATTATGCAAGAAAAATAATCTAGCAAAGGAGCCGATGCCCATGCGCATTACTAGCGATACATGAATTCACCAAACCTAATGACTCAAAAGACTTCTTCAAAGATGTCCGAGCCCAACACTAGATAGCAGGAGTATGCATATGCATAGCATGTGAATCTACAGTGCTGCATGCCACAAACAGATGTTTACAGGGTAATATTTCACTTATATTACAATTGCAGTATCATACACACCTGCTGAGAAATGCCTGAAAGGTGATCTTTTTTGTGGCTCTTTAACTCTGTTACAAATGTTGTTGGAAGGTGCTACACACTGTGTGCCGTTGTCAAAATGTCGATTTTGCATTGTTAACATGGTCACAGACATTCCGTAATCAGATCTCTAGCTCAGGATGGGCTAGTGAAGTCTGGTTTTAATTGTGTTCATTTGTAATTTTATGTTTAGTATTCAGGTGCATGTGAATTCAAATATTTTTTCTTTTACAAAGTAAAGGGACTGACTGAATTTGTAGACTTATTGAGTGTTAATACGTTCGCTATTGAGTTCAGAGTTTCTAGCTGACATTACCTCACTGAGGGAAGCCTTGGGCTGATCTATTGTGCTGTTCTGACAGTAAAGTGGAGGGGTGTCCTTGGTGCTCAGTTTGGGTCCAGTAGTTAGGTGTCTCCAGGATACAATTGGTAAAAGATTCAGATTATCACAATTAAAGCATATGTAGCCCATATATGCCCTGTGAATATTCAAAAAAGGCATGAAATAGTGAGAAGCGACAGAGCTGTAGCAACTTGTTCACTGCCAATGAGGATGGCTTTAACAAATCCCATTTTCTTGGGAAATGGTTGAAGGCTTAGTATGAATGGGCCCTGGACCCAGATTGGCTGGGTGACCCTGAGGTCTCTCCCGCAAAAGCTTTTACGTTCCTATTGGTGAACACATCCAGAGGAATCTCAGGAGTGCCTCTGTTATATGATGCATAACTAGCAGACTATTACTCTATTTTCTGATAGGGAGCCTAACATGCTTGCTCTGGACCCCCCAAGAGCCCCGAGAAGCTGCAAGTGTAGTTGAAAGACAGTGCAGCTCCCTATGGTGTGCGGTGAAAGGCAAGTGTGAGAAGTGATGTGGGACTGTCCCAGACTCCGTTTTTTACCCTGAGCTCTTTTCACATTCAGGGCCATGCATTTGCTCATTCTGCCTCTTCTGGGGATCTTGTACCACCCCTGCTCCCATAATTGTATGACTGCTACTTAGGCCTCTCCTGTGACTCTTCTCTCCATTCACCCACCTCTGCCTCGACCATCTCTCCAATCAATGCACTTTAAGACCACCATCGCCCCCTCCCCCAATACCATGTCTACTATCCGCTTTGAGGAGTGTGTTTTTATGTGTTCTCCTTCTTAAGTGATCCCTTTTGCCAACTATAAAATACTTTAATTTCACTAGGCGATTGTCTTACTCAGCTGCTAAATGTTGCAAATGAAGAAAAACTCAACGATTTAAAGAACACTGCATACAGCTGTCTCAATTTAAGAGGATCGAGTCCTACAGTACATCGCGACACACCTGCATGGCAGAATGGGAAAAGTTGTAAGGTGAGTTGGAGAAAGCACTTTTCACACTATAAAAGGTATATTGACTACTGCAGTCCTGCATTTCTGAACATCACAGCTAAAATTCCAGTTAGCGATTACACCTTAGGAATGTATCAAATGGGACGGTGATATGAGAAATATTTGCATTGGCATAGGTAAACACAAAAAGAAAGTTTTCTATTGTCAAATTGTGTACGACCTCTTTTTAATCCTTTCGTGGTGGTAGTGATCTAGCCATACCACTGAAGTACTATAGACACAGCTCTGTCGTCTTCCCACTGGGGCGCGTGCAGCAGTGTAAGTTAGCTGTTGGTCCAAAAATACACCATGCATAAGGTGTTTGGACTTCCTCGGTGACCCTTTACTAGCATGGCAAGCAAAGCTTTATGAAAGGCCTCTAAATCACCTGACTGAGATCTAAGCATTCCTGTTCTTTCTGTGCACTTTGTCCCTTTTGGCCAGCTATCTTTGCAGTACATGCAGTACAATATCACCATCACTAACCTAGTTATTCCACATTAGGAACTTCTTTACCCAAGAGTACTACAATTTTGGGATTCCACGGGGACTCTAACCAGACAACCAACCTTCACACCCCATAATGGGATGATTCCAAATGAAGTCTTGACATACGAACAAGCTGTACTCAAAGAAATCAAAACACTGGATCGACAGACTAAACACTCCAACATCTCTCGGAATGAGATGAATGTGTTAAAATCACTGGCAGAAGACCCCCTGATTACTATTAAACAGGCGGACAAGGGTGGTGCCACAGTCCTGATGAACACTGTGGATTACGAGCTGGAATGTACCAGGCAACTGAATGATCGACGATATTACACACTCATCCCTAGTGACCCAACCCCACGCTTACAGACCGCAATTACAGGCTTGGTGGTGAGTGCAGAATGCGAGCAATGGATCACTAAAAAAGAGGCAGAATTCCTTACGAAAAAAGACCCTAGGGTGCCATACTTCTACATACTGCCGAAGATCCACAAATGAACCAGACCAGTACCAGGGAGACCGATCGTGTCAGGGATCGACTCCGTCTTGGAACCTCTCTCACAATTTTGTGACCATTTTCTGCAACCCCTTGTGAAACGCATTCCTTCATACATCCAAGACACAACAGATGTCTTACACTTTCTGAACTCCATCCAGGACATAGGACAGATTGACCTCTTAATTACTCTAGATGTGGAGGCCCTGTATACCAACATTCCTCAGAGGGCCATACTAGAAGTAATAGAGGAACGGTTGGGCCTGGAAGTTTGGAATTCGAACACTCCACCTACGTTTATCATGGAATGCGCCATCTTAGCACTCACTGAAAATTACTTCGAGTTTAAGGGGAAATACTTTCACCAGACCCAAGGGACTTCGATGGGCAGTACTTTTGCCCCTTCAGTGGCATGAATGGCAGAATTCGAAGATAAACACATACACCATCAATCCAACCCCTTTCTAAATAACATCAAAATGTAGAGGCGTTTCATAGACGACATTCTGATCCTATGGACAGGCCCACCGACTTCACATGAGGCCTTCTTTGAATGGGTTAATACACTCAACCCTTATCTACATTTCACCATGTCTTCTTCAGCGCATGAAATTGCCTTCCTTGATCTAACAATAAAACTGCAAGAGGGGACACTCAGCACTACCATGTATAGAAAACCTACAGACCGCAACAGCCTACTTCATTACAAGAGTCATCACCCGAGGGCCCTACGCTCCAACCTACCATTCGGACAATTTCTCCGGGTTCGGCGCAATTATAGCGACGTGGCCGACTACAAGAAAGAATCAACAATCCTATCTAGGAATCTACTTGATAGGGGCTACCCGAAAAGTGAGGTCTCAAAAGCAAAAAAACGGGCCAGGAACAATAACCGAGAAGCTCTACTGGAAAGACGGGAGAAAACACCAGTCGAGAACCAGCCGATCACCTGTGTTACCACTTTCACCCCCTTGTCCAACAAAATCAAAAGTACAATCAAACGCCACTGGGGCATTCTTAACACAGGCAACATGAGTCTAGAACAACCCAGATTCGCATTCAAAAGATCGCAGAACGTGAAAGATATCCTGATTAGTACCAGACCCAAGACAACAAAGAAAGGTACTCAGCAAACCTTATGGCATCTACCGCCCGTCACGGGCCATTACCCATGTGGCTCCTGTGGGGTCTGTAGACACACAAAGATCCAAAAAACCATACAACTCTCTGAGACGTTTAACTGGGAACTCAGGGGCCACACTAATTGCAATACCTCCCATTGCATTTACATGCTGACCTGCCCATGCGGTTTACAATATATTGGGATGACAACCCGCCCAATTAAAACACGCATTATCGAACACCGCAGCAACTTCCGCTGTAAAAAAACTCATACCAAGATGTGCAAACACTACGTGGAATCCAATCACAACGCAGACTCATTGAAGTGGGTAGTGCTAGAATCCAGTCCTAACTGCCCCAAAAATGCCCTGTTCCGGAAAGAGCAAAGGTGGGTTCACCGCCTCTCTTCTGATAGCAGAGGCCTCAATGAGGACATTCCTTGGCACTCTCTGTAAACCAGCTATCGACCACTCTGCTAATGGTACGAAACAACAATTACTTAACTTGCTCCCTGTCGTTGCCAACTTTCTTCTACAATTCTGTAAGCTCCCCAACTTTATTACTTCCTATTTACCTACTGACCTATCAAACTATTGTGTGTTATCAATTCTTAACAGAAGTCATCATGGTTACACAAACTCTAGTTTTGACAACACTCTAGGTCTTACCCCATTACATGATGGCCGACACCCTTACCGAACTTATCACGTGACTCCTCCAATGGGCGGATACGGGCGCAGTTCCATGACGCGGCTACCTATAAATAGTGCACGCCATCGAGCTCCTTTACCTATTCGAGCTCGGCGGTGATGGGTAGGTGAATCCGCACGGACACTGGAAGTTTGAGGTAAGGCACTTCTTTCCAACATACTACTGGATGTTCCTGAAATCTACGTCCAGCTATAACCAATCTTGGCCCTCCTCGGGGGTTTTATACTTTTGTAGTTTCCCTGTGGCTAATAGGTATATCTCATCCCTTAGCCACATCCAAAGGTCCAACCCTGATGTACCGACCCGCCGAACACTCATGTGGCATTTAATCCCTGACCATTAGGTGAGTCAAGAACTAGCTTAGAATGTTAATAACACCACTATTTTGCCTCCCACATTGATAAGCATGGTGTTTCCTACCAGACTGCTGCTGCTGTTTTTAGATCACTGTTTTTTAATGATTCTTTACCACTTTTTTCACGTACACAGTGTGTGTGTGATGTTTACACTGCACGCTGCAACAACACAGGCATGTTTTAGTTGTGCTAAAACACCACCACTAGCATGTTATACTATGTTCATGCCCTGGCTCTGACCACGTATGCTTACAGGAGAAATGTATTACTATTAATTTCTTATTCCTTTCTCTCCTTTGTTTTAGGCATAGGAATAACCACAGAGGTAAACTATACCGACACTACACACATGACACCAGCATGTTGTTCATTTTATGTAGTTTTCACCATTACTAGGTCCTGATGAATCGCGGGTAAATAACCCCACGCGAGAAACATGTCGACCAATCCTTCTTCTAGTCTCCTCTAGGGTCACGCTACCTAACCTGTCGTTACCTAGCGAGCTAGATTCACGTTTTTAATTGCAGTAGGGGGACCCCCAGAATAAAGTGATTTCCGGCACCCCTGCTACATTTTAAATCACTCCTCCAGGCAACTTGCTTCCCCACCCTTCCACACACCCGCACTTCACCATAAGGCAGTTGGATACAAAAGATCTCCGCCAAAGAGCCCCTCTCCGAGGTGAGCCCGTCGGGGATTGCACCGCCTCCCCGACGAGGAGCAACGCCTATGATGAAGCATGACACCCTTTTGGGTGTGTGAGGCAAATACATCCAACACAATGGATGCCCAAAGGTGTTACATATACACCTCCGGTCACGCCAGTCTTACCTGATTCCCCCCTTTCCATAGGAACAGTTCAGCAACCCTCTTTTTTGCTTTACCTGTACTTGACCCGGGCACAAGCTGATACTGGACCTTCCACTTACTTGAGTGGTAATTGGTGTCCGATTGATCGATTGATCACCCTCCCTTCTTTTTGACGATGACTCTAACCAGACATCATTGTCTTGCTCTTTAATTTGTTTTTTGATGATGGATCTGAGAATTATGCATATTTCGACAACAAGCTTTCATAATGTTGTGTAATTTGTTTAGATGCTACTTGCTTGAATCCCTCCTCCTTTCTCTCAACCCTGCCTGTTCTCATTTTCTCACTCTTCTTTTAAATTCCGGTTTGAACCTTTTTCATTGGTTTATTGCTTAATATTTTGGAATTCAACTAAGGCCTTCATTGCAAGTTATTTTCTTACCATGTGGGAGATTCAATTACACCTTTTGTTCCGGGCCCCATGGTATTGGATTTACTAGGTGCAGAATCTCTCCCTGTAAAATCACATGCAAATTTTCAGCACCCAGAATTACCAAGTGCGTTAAAATGGCCTGCGGACTTACCCCAAAAGTATCCCAAGTCTTCAAAATCACATTTTACACAGGAAATACATAGTGTTTGTGAGACTAGACCAGGAAATTTTTGCCACTGGACATGAGTGATTGGTGATGGAGTCTAAGACTCATGTCTTGCATACAATTGAGAAAAATGTTCTCCTTGTTTTTCCAGGGAAAGTGTGAGCTTGTAATCAATTTGTTTACAAAAGACAATGGTCCCTATATGTGGACAGGATAGCAAAAAATAATAATCATACACCTAATAAGTAGTATGTTTCTTTGTCTAGCCGGACAAGAATTTTATTTTAAATGATCAAGTTCATAGAGGGAGTTTTAAGACCAAGATAACAAGTGGGCACAGCCGTGACCCACAACATTTAAGACAAAACAACAAAGAAATGGCCAAAAAGGCAAAGCGAAAATCTGTCTGTATACTATTGCTCAGTGCTACAGACTCAATCTCTTAAACATAACCATACCATTGCATTAAACAATATAGCATTCATCATATTGCATATGGGGTTTTTGGTCGATGACGTTTCGATGCCTTTTTAAATTATGACATCATCATCAGGACAAGAATTATCAGCATTATTGTTTTGTTCAACAATTATTAACACAATGCCTATTATCGCATTAATGTCGGTTTACTCGCTGGATGCCTTGTTCTGGGTTACTGATGAGAAACCGCGGGGCTATTGGCATTCTTTCAAAACAATTCCGGGGCTTCCATCAGGGTTGTATGGAATCGCCAGGAGTGGAGCGCGATGGCTCAATTTGTATTGGCAGGAGCACTGTGGTAATAAGGCAGTCTGATGGGAGTGAACTGTAATCAGTTTGGGCAGTGTGCTATGTAGCAGACAAAAACCCACTTGCAAAATAAGGAAGCGCAAAAATTTGCATTTACCTATTTTGCGAATGCATTTAAGGAATCCCAAATTGCGATTCCTTAAATGCAATGTAGGAAGCACCCAAGTTGTGCGATTTTGGCTTAAGGAATCACAAATTACTACCAACTTCGGGCTGGTGGTAATTTGCGATTTCTTTGAAAAATTCACTTTTTTGCATTTTTCAAAGTGCCATGTGGCGCACATACATGCCCTTAGCGCATGTACGTGCTCCACATGTGCACACATGCTTATTTCAGGGGTGCAACAGGGTGTCCTATTGACACCCTTGCAACCTTGAAATTGCACTCTCAATTTGCCATTCTCTAATTGGGATTCGCAAATTGAGAATGTCCTCCCATTCATTCCCATGGGCCTTCTGGCCCATAGGAATGAATGGGAAGGTATTCCTTATTTGCGAATCTCAATTTGCGATTCGTAAATAAGGAATATGTAGGATTCACAAAATGTTTTGCTAATCCTACCTGCATTGCGCATCGCAAAAAACGTTTTACCTACATATGGCCCTAAATCTTTACAGCAACTTCACACCATGGCTTTAGAAATAATAACAAGCACACATTTTCTGAGATGGAGCTTCTAATTTGGGCTAAAGAGAGCCTCGTGGCCAAAACACAATAGAAAGTAAGGACAATACTGGCAGAACATTACCAGCAAGGTGCATGCTGTTTCCACACCTTCAGGATCAGTGTAGGATTGCAAGTAGATGTATTGCTCTCAAAAAAAGAGTGATAGACCTATTTATAAAATAAAGAAAAAAAGAATACCTTGTCACAGAAGGAGGACCACCACCGCCTGAAAACCGACCCTGGGAATAGGCAGTATGTTTTATTATCAACCTCATTCTCATTAAGGGCACTGTTGGAGCTTCAGAGGTTGGTGGAGAACAGGTGTCAAGTAAGGCACAATAACTTTACAAGGATTCTGATAAAATGCAACATTATTTTGTAAATATTTTTCACAATATACCTAGACATAAATGTAAGGGATGTACATCTACAGTACTTATAATAAGATGATATATATTGACAGATGTTTATTTTTCAATTACCACAATAGTGCATGGTTAAAACTTAACATTTATAAAATATCTCTTTATAATTACAAAATATATGGGTGAACCCACAAATGGGTATATTTATGGGATACTTTTAAATACTTTATACTGAGCACATATATTATATTCAATTAATTTTCTAATTCAATGGAATCTCCATTGGAATCGCAAGCACTGAATAGTCATGCCACCATGCGGTGATTCAGGAGCACTTTTTTCCAAAGTCACATTTTGTGTGGCATCTTCCCCTTACTTTGGAAAAGGCCAGGAAATAAATGTGACACAAAAAAATAATATAGCACCTAAGACAGGCTATATGGCCAATTCCATTAATTTGCTTTAAAAGGTGGGCAAAATACACCAAGCCTTAAAAAGTTCTAAATGAAAGAAGAGTGACTTTAGGCCCGAGCAGCAATGAGTAATGATGAGTTCTGCATGGAATTCTACTTGTACCTTTATGGTATGCTGCATCTTCCAGTGCACCCGCCTTTGTACCATTTACTATGTCAGAAGGAAATCAATGCATTGTGATGCAAGTCGGTTTATAGCTCCCATTACTTGCTTTAAGACCTTTGAAAAGGTAAACTGTGCCATGAGATGAAGATGGCAGTTCTGGTTCCAATAATCGACTGTGAGGATCATGTCCAAGTCAAGGCGATAGTAAAAACATATTCCTTGGACATACGTAAAGGATTCGGGCTCCTCCTGTTCATTTAAGACCTTCTTAAGTGCCTACTGGGAACTTGTGCTCTATTTTTGTTGGTCCTGTGCTACAGTTGTAACTGCAGACTGAGCTCCAGACCATTAAATAAACCACCTGAAGATGTAAGTGGGGAAATATGTAGACATTCTTGAAGTCCAAATGCACCATCCAGTCCCATTTCGTTTAGGGGTCTCCCAACATAAGAGTGGCATCCATTTTGAAATGCCTTTACAGGAGCTTGATCTATTTTCCACTACGGTTCTGAAGGGAAAAAGATTTGCCCCAAAATTTGCAGAATCCCTGGGAAGTTTTTTATGGAAACCTTGGATCGTCTGAAAAATATATATTCTGATGGATACATATAAATGCAGATTCCTCACTGTAGAATACCCACAGGCAGCCAGGTAATTATGTTAGAAGTGTAATCCAACATTTAGCGCTTTTTTCTTAGTGCAAAATTCATTCTTGCCTCCAGAATGGGGCAGACAATGCATTTTGTGCTAAGACAAAAGCACTAAATGCTGCTGAACACAACAAGCAGTCGCCAACAGCCTCTTGCTCTCCAGCGTTTGGATTTTTGCCCCAAATTACTCTTAATTACTCAAGATGGCATAATTGCATAATCTCTGTAATTTCGCTTCACACGAGTAATGCATAAAATTACTGAAATTACTCCAGCATACTCAATACTTCCTGCAGGCCTTTAGCCAGGTTGGATCTGTATGTTTTTCTTAGCAGTGCTCCTTCATGCTGCTAGGTGTTGCCTTGTGGCTCTTCAATGGGTCAGTATTGCCTAATAGTGATGGAGTGGAGCCGTACATAAATGTTACCCCTGTGCATTGATGTCTGTTCCTTTCTTTCCGGGCCTTCCAATGCAGATCCGAATCTCTGCTCCCAATTTAGTTGATCTTTTGATGACGTCTAAAAACGAATTTCAGTGTGACAAGAATTGATGACCCCAAGTAAAACTACATGTTTCACAGAATTCTGTGACTGCACAAAACATATGCCGGTTACAGAAACATACAATGCATGGTTCTGGTGTCTGGGCTCGGCTGATGTCGCTCTTCACTCTGATATTAAAAAGAGCACAACTGTTCTTCAAATTATCTTTGGCTCTGATTCTGATCAAGGGGGAACCCAGGATGCAGATGATGGTGAAGAGTTTCTCCCCGGTCACTAAACAGATGATGCCTTTTACTTGGAATTGCAAGAGGCCGTGACATCTCTCCCGAGGCAGGGCTTGACTCGTCACTTGGGCCACCAATGGAAGAAAGTGACTCCTTTGCAGTGGTGGTTTGGGGGGCAGCTGAGTTTCTGTATTCTGTATTTGCATCTGCCCTCAGTTGAAACCAAGATAAAATACCTCACAGAATTTTTGCAGCCCGGGCCAACTACTTCTGGGTCTTTGCTTTCTTTCCACATGGCCCTCACCAATACGCTGATGGTCTTTTGTTTAATGCCCTATTGTCCATAGATAAATAGGCAGGTGGCCAGGAATCATAGGCCAGGAATCACAGGCCAGATTTTTATGATCCTGATTTTCTTACCAAACATCCTACTCCAGAAAACTTGTAGTTCATGCCTCATCTAGTAAAGTGAATCCCACTTCATTTCCTACAATTGCTTCGGATAGGAAATATAAGAGGATTGAGGCTTTTGGCAAACATATGTTTTCTTCCTCCAGTCTGGCATTACAGTTGGTTAATGCTGTTTGGTTACTAGGTCTGTATACACATGCCTTATGGTATGGGCAGCCAGATTTTTCCGGCTGTCCCTTAGGGCCTCTTTGGTGCAGGCAATTCATGATAAATAAGGCTCTACAAAATATGTTATCCCTGTTGGTCTAGATATTATTGATTGCCTGGTGAGGGAAGTTGGCACTAGTGTTGTACTTCTTTATACACATGGTGCACTCCATAGGATTTTCTGGTGATGTACATGTTGGTAAGGAGGTAGACTCTGTGCTGGAGCACTTTAAGAAAAATTAGACAAAGTGTCACCTTGGGTCTGTTGACTCCTGCCAAGCAGTTTGCACACCAATGCACAAAATTCACATGTTATTTGAGAAAGAACTCTGAAAATAGCGACATTTCTACAAGAAATTTGGATGACCTTTGCAGTGTTCCCACTGTGTATAATTGTATGTTTCCCTAGGATAACTAGTTCTATGTATGTATTAATGTACATATTGATGAAAACAATACATTTCTTTATAATTCAATT
The DNA here is from genome assembly GCF_964263255.1 of Lissotriton vulgaris. Lineage (NCBI taxonomy): Eukaryota > Metazoa > Chordata > Amphibia > Caudata > Salamandridae > Lissotriton > Lissotriton vulgaris. The sequence continues at coordinate 663,077 of NW_028241743.1, forward strand.
TATTCGAATAACGATCTTCATGGTTAAAGGCAGTATATGCCAGCAAACCAGACATTATTAGATTTCCAGTCTCTTTATTCCAGTCATCTGAAATAGAATCAGGAATAATAACATAACTCATGGAACCTTTCAATGCATATAGTAATTGCAGTGTCTCAGTAGACCCCATAAATTGATTAGGAACCTTTTCCCTAGCTACGCCACCAGCCACAGGATAGGATGTGATGTTGGTAGCTTAGACGAGTTCTGTGGGATGATAGATATGGTTGAAGTTCCCTAACCACTGGTTGTGGACCTGATCTTTCAGCAAGGTAATGTCCATTTAGAAACAGTAGAATGACGATCGTCATGGTCAGCCACATAATGAAAAGTATACTCCTATATTGATCCACACATAGGATCCATAGGATCAAGTGGTTATCAATTACCTGTCACAAAACCACTGATAAGAAAAAAGCTATGGCATAAAGTGACTATGGAGAATGCTGAAAAGTCTTCTGTATAGAATTCAGATTTGTTCTCATCACTCATTGTCCCTTGTAAAGGCTTCATCTGTATTGATGTTTACTCATGTGGTAGCTCATAGTAAACCATGGTGTTGCGTTGAACATTTGCAACTTTGTGATGGCAACATTGGATTCATCTGTTGAACCCACTGCTCTGTATAAAGTTGGAGAAGCACTTTGCACACACATGGGTACTCAAGATAGTGGTGTTACAGCTCTCTTCTAGGGGTATTTCATTCAGAGTAGGAAGAGGCTGAAAGGCTCTATTCTGATTCCTTCTTGGTGTCCATGATGTTCTTCTATACATAATTGGCCCCATAGTGCTTTTTAACAAAGTTAATGTACATCTGCCGGTTTCTAATTGAACCAGACAAAGGAGGCATAATTACAGTGCATTTGCCTTCTATCCCAAGGATAAAACTGGTGGTCTGTAGGCTCAAAAGCTTGCTTATCATGGATCTTTTCACAAACTTCATCTTTTTTAAGGACCCACCCTTTAGCAGCAGCTAAAACCTTCACTTCACTGGTTGCAGCTTCAGAATGATTCACATTGCTGAGCTTATCTCTGACCTCTTGAATACTCTGTAAGACATTCAGACATTGTTCTAGATAAAACTTTTCTTGTTCACCACCATCTCAGGATTATAGAGACCAGGTATATACATGGGTACTCCAAAGAGCACCTCCGATGAAGTGTGACTTTCGAATACTTGTCTAGAGAAGTTATTTAATGCTCTCTGAACTCCATACAAATTATGGTACTAGCTAAGACCTGAACCTAGTACTGTAGCAGTCAAGGCTAGTTTAATTGTGCTTTTGCATGTTCAACTAATCCATTGGACTCCGATCAAAACTGATTACTGAACTGAAGACAAACTCCCAGGACAGACATAGCATTCGTGTAAGCCTTACAGACTAATACAGGTCTGTTGTCTGAATGAAGTCAATGAACTGCTCCCATTGCTTACAAACATTGAAAATCCTTTACAACAGCTCAAGAACTTGCATTGCTCTGTGGTCGCACCCATAAGAATCAAGATCATGATTAAATTACTACCAATATGTACTCATTCTGATCAACAGAATGTATTGGTCAAATATGGCAAATAAATAACCCTTACCAGGATGTTGGAGACTGTAAGGATGGTAGTTGGGGGTCTTCTAACTGAGGTTTTGACTTGCCATCTTCTAAAATAATCTCTAGTCTGTTGATGGAAAGGGACACCAGTAGCTTTGGTGGAGCATTGCTAGTGTTGCAATAATGCCAGAATGGGCATGTGTCAATTCCTCATGTGCTTTCCTGATTAAGTTTAAACTTCTTGTATAGTAACCACAGGAATCTTATCTAAATCAAGGCTGTAAAAGTACTTAGAAAGAAACCCCTCTGGAGGCGTCCTACCTTTTATGGTTGTATGTATTGCTGTTAATATATCTGTGTCGATTTTTTGTCTGAGATCTGGTTAGTACTGCTACTCTGACAGTCTGTATTGCAGCTGTGGCAGCTAAGTCAGCCGCACAGTACCTTTTGGCGTGAAAGCCATCATGTTGATGGCCCAAAGTGTGCGTTAAATGTGCCAATAGAAGCTTACCTTGTAAGACAGCAACCTTTACCCATATCTGTTTATTCTTATTAGGTTTCCACTTTGAATCCTTGAATCCATTCAGGCATCAGTGTTTCAAATCTACATTTTACAATTGCATACAGAAGAACGAATCAGACTCTATTAGTTTGGGAACTGACAGGTTAGCCTTTTGTAATGTTAATGCCAGGGCATGAATTTCTGCATGTTGTACCGTGCTATCATGTAACATTTTAGTGTAGGTGCTCTGCGGATGGAATTCACCATCTTTCACTACACCTACACAAGCTGCGGAGTACCTACATCTTGTGGCTACCGCTCGTTGAGCAGAGCCATTTGTATTGAGCACATTCTGATGTGACTCAATGATCGAGGCATTTTGGAATTAAAGTGACATTCTATTCTTGGCAATTCAGTAAGTCCCGATGTTCCCCAGTGCCAACCTAATGCTCAGCGTTGACAGGATGCCCAAATACTCATAAAGATTGTCTTTCATGAACTACTACTCTAAACGCTTCTGCCCCAGTCGAACCGCCACACTCAAAATAATAGTCATCAGTGGAAGAGCCCGCCCCGAAAAGAATAAGTAAACAAAAAAGCAAAAAGAAAATAAATACAAGACACGGGTCATAAAATAATTGTGAACTCTCTCAGACCCCTTCGCTATAGAAAGGAGCACCAGACAGGGCTGCCCCTTGTCCCTTCTTCTGTTCGCCTTGGCAAGTGAACCTTTGGCACATTGGATCAGGAGAGACACTTCAGTTGGAAGGGACATCAAAAAGACTGCATCCCCATGCATGTAGATGACATGCTCTTTTTCACCAGTGTCCAGCACACATATTTAAAATGGCCTTCCTGGTCACTTGCACTACCAGTAATTGAATGGGCCTGCACAGGGGCATAGCTGCTCATGCAGTTATGTCTACACATGCAGTATAGTGCACCCTGCCTTAGAACAATTGATGGACAGACTGCTGAACAATCTCAAACATTCACCCCAGTACCGAGATCTGGGTCTAAATCCATAGTTTTTTTTGCTTCACATGCCATACCAGTTTAAACCCAACCATTTGCAAATCAGCCTTTACCCTGTTCGCCATGGAAACAGTCCAGCTCGAACTGCCAGGCCAGGTCTTCCCTGGACCGGAAACAAGCCTAGCTAATGAGGGGTATTACCCTAAAACTGGTCCCATGATGCTTGTATCTGGTCCGGGGACTTGGTGTTTGGGCTAGACTGTTCCCATGAGGAGCAGGTTCAAGTCTGATTTGCATATGGCTGGGTCCAAAATAGGGTTGCTTAGTGAGCAGAAGAATAATGGATTTAACCCAGATCTCTTGACTGGGGGTGAATGTTTGATTCATTCAGCATTCTATCCATCATTTGTTGCTGCAGCACTTTTCGCCCTAAGTGGGATGGATATGCCCAGATGTGGGTCCCTTGCTTGCTGTGCCACTGAATTCAGGCTAGCCTGGCTAATGAGGGGTGTTACCCTGAAACCAGTCCTAGGATGGTGTTTCCAGTCCAGGAGGACCTGGCTTGGCAGTTCGGGCTGAAGTGTTCTCAAGAGGAGCAGGGTCAAGATGGATTTGCATATGGCTGGGTCCAAACTGGGGTGGCATAGTGAGCAAAATACCAATGGCTTTAACCCAGATCTCTTGACTGGGGGGTAAATGTTTGATTCGAAAGGGCAAGAACTGGTTCAGGAAGGGAAGTTAATTTCCAACTCTCCCATTAGATGCGCACTGGACTCTGTGGATACTGCTGCCAGAGGCATCAATGCAAGTGTCCTACGCAGGCATGCCTGGCTGCGTATTTCTGGATTTAAACAGAAGTCCAGCAAACTTTACTTAATGTCTCATCAGGCTATGATTCAGATGTTTCAGAATGGAGCACGCGTTCCAGTCCTGATGGTCTCGCCCTGCTAGGTCTTCTATCTTCCTGAATCCTCCTGGTCACTCATTCACACTGACACATGAAGGCCATCCAGTGGTGCTTTCACAGGCAGTGGTTCCAGTATGGTTGGGATCTTGCACTCTTTATAGTGATCTCGGGGGACACTGCACACTGGAATTGATTTGATGTGATGAAGTGTGGAAGACAACCTTGTTCAACAGATGCCCAGCCTCCACCAGCAGTGACCACTTTCAGGTGGGGAGCAAATCTAGAGAAACTGGAGATCAGAAACCTTTTCTCCCCAGGAAATAAGATGTGTATAACACTCTGTTGGAGCTGCAGGAGATTCTGGTAGCGATCAAGGCTTTCTAGCAATTCTGTCCAAATCATGACAGACAGGGTGATCCCATATGGTACATTAGCAAGCAGAAAGGAGTGGGGCTATACCTTCCCTGTCTAGAAGTAATAGGACTCTGTTCCCAGTCCTGGGTACAGGTATACCAGTTCTGTCTGGTTGCCAATCATTTGACTGGTGATTTAAATGTCCGAGCAGGCAACCTGAGTTGGCATCACCTTGCCTACCACAAGAGGAGACTTTCCTAAGAGGTGGTGTGATATATCTTTGACCTTTGAGGTACACCTCCGGTGAACCTATTTGCCACTTGCAACAATGTATGTTGCTTTCACTTCTGTGCGTTCATTATTCGTTGCAGGTAGTCTTCGGAGACTCATTTCAGTTGAGGTGGAGCTTTCCACTTAACTAGGTGTTTCCCCTCATACCCTTGATTCATCGCATACTGAGAAAAATTCCCCTAGACCAGGCCCAGAGTATCTTAATATACCCCTGACTGTCGGAGAAAAGTGTGGTATACAGACCTAAAGCATTTTTTCTTGTGCCCCTCCTTCCCTGTACCCTTCACAGGGCAAAACTCTTCTCTCAATGGGTAGGGCTGTTGCTGCACCTCAGCGTCCTGAGCCTTCACTTTTTTGCATGGCGATTAAGCGGGGAAATCTGAACACTTTTCCTTTGCATTCTAAAGTGGTGGATGTTGTCTTAAGTGCCCGCAGCCATTCCACCACAATGGTATATTCTGGGAGATGGGGTAGGTTTCTGAAGTGGAGTTCAGTGTGTGAAATGTGATGTATTATATGGTGTGGTTGTGAGACTTCACCTTGTAATTCACTTACAAAACCATCTTGTGTCAATTTAGGCTCATTTGTAAAACCTCTTGCTTAAACCTGGGTAGCTGTGACTTTGAGCATCAAGGCTTAAACAGAGGAACTGGCGTATAGCATTTAGACACACCAAACCACAGAAAAAGAAAGTCATGCAACACAAAAGAAATCCTACAACAATTTATAAAAATGTGTAAAAAAACAGAGATTTTTATACATTTTTAGACACTAAAATTTACAAAATCCACCAGAGGATTCTTAAGATATATATTCTTAAGTAAAGCGTAAATCTCAGCGTTTTAGTTCAAAGCGCAAACAAGCATTAGTAACCCTACAGTTAGAGTTGTGTTTGACTACTCTGACCCAGACTAGGCAACTAATTTCGACAGGGAGAAGGTCAGGGAGACCAGTAAGGAGCATTTGGACAGTTACTTGGTCACCAAAGCAGTCTCAAGTCCAGTACCACACTTTACAAGAGGACCTCCATAGACTTCAATGAAGTTGTCCTGATACTGAGAATGCAGGATGCTGAAAGATGCTCTGGGTGCTGTGTGGTCGACATTGGTCTTCCTGGGATTACTTCTCAGTCCATGGGTAAGATGGAGGTGGCTTTGGCCCTAGAGTTCAATGTCCCTATCAGTCCTCTCTAAGCCTTTAGAAGTCTTGGCAACCAGTCTGCACTCTGACAACTCTCCTGAGTCCGCCGGACTTGTGTGCAACGTTTGAGCACCGAGGAGTGATGGTCTTTGCTGTACGTTGGCAGTTAGAAGCGATCCGGTAAAAACTGGTACTAACAAGCTGCAGTGGGCAACTTCAGCTTTTATGGCCCTGGTGCTAGAACAGGGAGTCAGTCGACTGAGTCTTGGAGTTCGCCTTTTCTGTCTAGGGCTCAGGAGTATCTTTTTAATGAGTCAGGCACCAGAGGTACATTCCTCTCTTAGTTAGTCCAAGTAACAACAGGTGCAGTCCAGCGTCAAAGGCTAGTGCAGCCTCTCTTGCCAGGTCCAGGGGTCAACGGGGCAGTCCTTCTTTGATCATCGTCCCAGCCAAGATGTAATCTGAGTGCCAGGGATGCCATGTTCATGCTCATAAGTACCCTTGGGAGATGAAGCAGGCACTAGCGAATGAGCTACGAGGACCTTCTGATGACTTCAGCTATATGTGGCATCTTAGCAATCGCATAGATCACCATTCTGGCCACTCTCAAGATGTCTGAATTCCTCTCTTGGTGTGACTCACCTGGTAGCCCACCCTAAAGGTGTGCTACCTATGGGCTATATGGCAACAGAAAAAATGGTTTTGCAACTGGTTTACCCTCTCTGTTCCCGCTGCCAGCCCGCCTACCTGCACAAAGGAGCAGCCCCTCTCGAGTGGAGTTGCAATTTGCCCATCAAAGGCGGCCTCTTCTTTGAATCTCGCCTTTTGCACCAACACCCTGTGTGACATTCCGTGGGTGGGAGGTAACAACTCCCTCTGCGGCAGGCCCATATTGTTCCTGTATTTGGGAGTCCTCTACAGGTCCAAATCTCACCTCTTCTTACTAGGGCAGAAGGCTGCCTGGTTGTCAGCTATTGTGAACGGCCACCGGAAAAACTGTGCAACAGAGTGGCTACTTTCTAAAAGTTGCTTTTCCTTAGAAGTGATATTATATTCGACTTAGACATCAAGTATGGCTTAATGCCACGATTCTTTTGATATCTTGAAGTACTAATTTTAGTAGACCCAATCCGACGTTCGTTCGGCTGAGATGTCAGCCTGTCTCTCTGTACTGGCAGTTGGGCTACTAGCCTCTCCACATCAAAAACAATAGTTTGGGGTTTTTACTATTTGAACCTAAGAAAATATACTTCCAACTAAATAATATACACCTACCTGCCTTAGGGCTCAATCGGCCTTTATTAGGGGAGACATATATATTGCTATGGGAAGTGTGGGCTTTGCCATTGGTTTAGGTGGCATAGTTGAACTCACAGTTTAAACCTGCTATTTCAGACTGAAGTGGCAGGCTGGAAACCATGTTGTCCTTTGTCACACTCAGGGAGTCACAATCAGTGCTGCTGCTCTGAGTGGACACTTTAAGTTGCATGCCCTGGTTATCCTTGGTACCATATAGTAGGGACTTATAAGTAAGTTAGCTCATGTGAACTGAGGGTAGCCAATTCAATATACATTTTGCAATGGGTTATAGCACTGGAACTGAGGCTTGATTAGCAGGCCTCCGTGCACTCTGAGTAATAAAAAAAAACAGCAGCATCAGTCCAATACTTTGTGGGTGAGCATGCAAAAAGACATATTTCCTTACATTCAGACAATTCAGTTTAGCCTCTTAAGACCCCCCTGTCATACACCATGTGCTTTGCCGTGGCGCCATTTTGACAAGGTTGTACGACGGGTACAATCAAGTGCTACTTTATCAGCTTTTCTCTGTCCTACAGACCAGCCGTCCCCATTCAAGTCAGCCATTCCCCTTTCTCCTTTCATAAGGCCTTAATGGGATGTTAATCTTGTTCTTACATTTGTTTAACTTTTGCACTGTTGCTACTACATACTTTTAAGACTTTTCCTGGTAGCGATTACGTTTGTAAGATGGTTCCTTGAGTTACAAGCACTGAGCGTCAAGCCTCTCTTCACTTTCTTCTTTCCTGACAAGCTGGGTCATAAAATCAGGGCTGATTTCATGCACAACGTGGTAACATCCTTCCATTTATTGCAGTCCACCACTCCGCCTACCTTTTTCACCCTTATCCACACCCCATTAATGAGGGGGAAATGCTTCACACGCTGGATACCAATAGAACGTTCAGCTTTTATGTTGACTACACCAAGGACTTCAAGTTTGACAACAATCTTTTCATGGGCTATACTGGCAAATCACGGGCAAAGCCATCCAGAAAAGGACTATCAGCCAGATTCATGAAGGTACCATTCTGCGATTAGCAAATTGCGAAAAATTGCGAATCGCAGTTTGAGAATCGCAGAATGGCATTCATGTAGAAATAAGATGAAATAAAGCGAATCGCTATTGATCGCAATTGCCGACTGCAATCTTGCCGCAATCGCATATTAATCGCAGAATCTGCAATTTTCAATGTAGAAATTGTGACCTCGCAAATAGCGAAATCGCTATTTGCGATCTCGCTAACTGCGGGATAGCAAAAACGGGAAGTCTCATTTCGAGCCCACTGATGACATCACAACCAGGAAGTAGGCTCACCACACCCACAAACAGAACACAGAGCCAGGGAGTGGCAGCAGGATACTGAGGAGCACCAAACTTTACACTGTGCAGCACCCCAGCTTTAAACAAGTTTTCCAAGATGTCCCAGGATGCAGCAGGGAGCAGTGGGCAGGAGAGAAAGCGGAAAATTAAGTTTTCTGAACTTGAACTGGAGCATCTAATTGAGGGGGTGTGCAAGGATCATGCCCGGCTCTTCGGAAAAGACTCCCGGAGGGTGCCAGAGGCAGATAAGCGCAGGATCTGGCAGCGCATCTGCGCTAAGGTCAATTCGGTTGGGGTGACCCAGCGGTCAATTGATGACCTAAAAAAGCGCTGGTACGACCTGAGAGGTCGCTCTAAGGAGCGTATTGCGGAGAGGCTAGGGGAGCGACTGGCCACCAGTGGAGGGGAACCTGTAGCCACACCGAACACCCCATTGGAGGACCTGATAGAGGACACCATTGCGCCAGAAGCCTGCGTGGGGGTCATTCAGCTGGACTCGTCTCGACCCAGCCAACAATCTGAGAGTAAGTGCCATGCAACTGCGACCCTGTCCCCCAACAATGCCCATGACTCCTGAGCTAGCAATATGACATCCCCAACAATGCAGCCCATGCGCACCAAAAAAGCCCCATTGCATTGTGGTAGTTGTAGTGTAATCATGTACCCCCAGTTAGCCCAACACTGCCAGAGCAGTTAATGCAAAGTAAATCCAAAAGCCAGTCAGGGAAAGCAAGGCTGCATGCATGTATCAACATTGCTAGCGCAAGATACATAACATTAATCATGCACCCTTTCACATTACAGGTGCAGTTGAGCAAGCCAGCACAGACAGCGAGGCCCTGCACATCGCCGAGAGCCAGGAGGACACTGAGGGTGAGGGCCAGTCCTCCCAACGACCCGGCCCATCATAGCCACCAGCAGTGCTTCCACCACCACCACCCCGTGCGGACAGGGCCACCCCTGCTGCCACAGCCGTGCAGCCAACACCCCAGGAAACAGCCACAGCAGTGCTCCCACCACCACCCCGCGCGGACAGGGCCACCCCTGCTGCCACAGCCGTGCAGCCAACACCCCAGCAAACAGCCACAGCAGTGCTCCCACCACCACCACCCCGTGCGGACAGGGCCACCCCTGCAGCCACAGCCGTGCAGCCAACACCCCAGCAAACAGCCACTGCAGTGGTACAGGCTCCACCGCCAACGCCTAGGAGGCAGACGAGGCGCACAGCTGGTGCAAGATCACACACCAACGCACTGAGGCGCCAGCAGCATCAGGGCCCAGCAGGCACCGGCAGGGCACTTCAAATACCTGATCCAGGCCTGGCCATCGAACGCCGCATGCTGGCGGTGCATCGCACACAGGCGCGTCACCTTGCAGCAATGCTCACCCAGATGCAGGCGACAAGCCAAAACATTGCCCAGATGACCGCTGCAGTCCGAGAGAACAGCCAGCTGCTGGTAGCCCAGCAGGACATGACCCGCCGACGCCACCGCCGCCACCGCCAGCTACTGGCCCGCCTATCGGCCTACACAAGATCCATACATGTAGTTGGGAATGCTACATCACAGCTGGCACGCAGGTCACTCGCCATGCAGGGCCAGATGGTGCAGTGTTGCCAGGATGTGGCCAGGTCTCTAGATCTACTTACCGCAGCAGTGCTCGGCAGCCAGGCCACTGCCCATGGAGAAGCAGAGGGGGCTGACGACGCGAGTGAGGCTGCGTCAACCAGCAGCAGTGCATCCTTGCCACTGATGCCTGCACGTCGCCGCAGCAGCAGGCCAACAGCAGCAACTAGGGCCAACACCGTCCCTCAGGATCCAGAGAGACGACTTGGGGCGTCTCGTCGTAACCGACTGTGAGGACTCAGACACTCTGAGGGAGGCCATGCAGTACACCCCTGCAAACCCACTACCCCAGCATGGGGAGGTATGGAGTAATACTCTCTTCATGAGACAGTAGAATAACTAAAGGCCAATTTATTGTGCATAAACAATAAAGAGTAATGGTCAAACTTGAATCACACTCATGTCATTATTAAATTTGTCATGCATGGGTGCAGTGTTTTGTGAGGGGAATGGGTGCACTAGAAACAGTTAATAGTGATGTGGTTGCGGCGCCTGTGTCCTTCAGCAGTATTTTCTCCGCGTGCATGACGTACATGTGGAGTGACCGCTGCGCCTCTCACCAGGCCGGGTCACCCCCTTGCTCCTCCTGCCGCCTCCTGCTCCTACCAAGCCAGCCTTTTGCCGCCTTTTCCGCCGCTGATGCTCCCCTGCCCCCTCGAGCGGCCCAGCCACAGCTGAGCCGCCCGCTCGCCAGTTTTCCCGCTGCTGCTCACCACAGGCCCTGCCCGCCACCGGCCCATTGGCCGACCCGCTCCCGCCGCCCAGCTGACCCGCCCTCCCGTCCCCCTTCTTATGATGCCCCCAGAGCGACCGCGCAGCGGACGCGCCGATTGAGCGCCGAAGGTGCGCCAAAGGTAAGCCCGTCTGCGCCCGTCCGCGCCTGGACCGCGCCCAGCGCCAGGACCCCTGGCCCCCGCAGAAACCAGCCCACCCGCCGGACCTATGACGCCACCGAACTCTACGCACTCAACGCCGGTAGAATCCCGGGCTGCTACCGAGCCACCCCGAGACGCACCCACGGACCCTTCTGCTGCCACTCCTGCAAGTTCACCTGCATCCGGACCTCCACTACTCCAGCACCGACCAAGACCAAGACGAGCAACAGCAGCAGCCACCTGAAATGCATCCTGCTCAACACCCACTCCGTCCACAGACACGCTGTCGAGCTCTGGAACCTGCTCGACACAACTTTACCAGACGTCGCCTTCCTCACGGAAACCTGGATGAACGCCTCTTCAGCGCCCGACATCGCCATCGCCATCCCAGACGGCTACAAGATCATCCGAAGGGACCGCATCAACCAGACCGGAGGAGGCATCGCCCCCAAATATCTACAGGCCCTTGCTAAACCCTACCTCCCAAATCGCAGTCTGCGCTCAGGCACAGCGGCGAACTTTGTGGTACCTAGGTTTAAACGAGCCAGAATAGGCGGGAGATCTTTCTCCTACCTGGGGCCAATGCTGTGGAACTCACTGCCTATCCACATACGCAAGGAGGAAAGCTATGTGAATTTTAGAAAGAGCATAAAAACTTGGCTGTTTAATAAATAATTGCTTTGTCTGTTCTCTTCCCAGTGGTATTGTGTGTCTTGCGGGTCTGGCGCCGGGAAACCCTTTATGGGTAGCTGCGCGCCTTACAAATGCTATAAAATAAATAAATAAATAAATCCACAAGAACACCATCACGACCAACACCGACGACACCCTCTCACCCGCCGAGCACCTGCACTTCCAGGTCCACATCAACCCCAAGACCACCCTCTGAGGCACTCTCATCTACAGACCCCCGGGACCACGCACACAATTCAGCGAAGACATCGCCGACTTTGTAAGCCAGCACGCCCTCCTCTCCGCTGACTACATCCTCCTCGGGGACCTTAACTTCCACCTGGAGAACAACAACGACCGCAACACCACCACCCTGCTGGACAACCTCGCAAACCTGGGTCTCAAGCAGCTGGTGACCACCCCCACCCACTACGCCGGACACACACTCAACCCCGTCTTCTCATCCAACAAGGACATCACCTTCAGCCACGCCACCGGACTCCACTGGACGGACCACAGCTGCGTCCACTTCAGCTTCAGAAGGACCACGATCCACCACCACCAGCAACAGGTTGCACGCAGAAGCTGGAACAAGATCACAGCCGACCAGCTCGCGACTTCCCTGAGCAAGAACCCACCCACCAGCGCAACGAACCCCAGCCAAGCGGCCACCAACCTCATGAAGTGGATCAGCGACTGCGCAGATGACCTCGCCCCCCTGAGGACCCCGCCTAGCAGACCCGGTAGCAAGAAAGCCCCATGGTTCACCGACGAACTCAAGAGCTCCAAGAAGAACTGCCGAGCCCTCGAGAGAACCTGGCGCAGAGACCCAACACCGGACAACATGACTGCCCTCAAGCTCGCCACCCGAAAACACCACCAACTCATCCACGCCACCTAGAAAACTGCATTCAAGGAACGACTGGACAACAACACACACAACAGCAAGGAACTCTTCAACATCGTTAAAGAGCTCTCCAACCCCAACGCCGGAAACAACAACATCATCCCTTCGCAAGACCTCTGCAACTCCTCGCCTCCTACTTCCACAACAAGATCGCGGACATACACAACAGCTTCAGCACTCAACCGACGCACGCCACGACCGAACCACCACCCTCCGCGCCTGGACCCCGATCAGCACCGAAGACACCGTCCGCACGATGAACTCCATCCACTCCGGATCTCCGACCAACCCCTGCCCTCACCACGTCTTCAACAAGGCCGACGCTGTCATCGCACCCCACCTGCGGGACATCATCAACACCTCCTTCGACACCGCTACCTTCCCGGAGAGCTGGAAGCACGCCGAACTCAGCGCTCTACTCAAGAAGCCATCAGCCGACCCCACCAACCTCAAGAACCACCGCCCCATCTCGCTGCTCCCGTTCCCTGCAAAAGTCATCGAGAAGACCGTCAACAAGCAGCTGGCCGCCTTCCTCGAGACGAACGGATCCCTCGACCTCTCGCAGTCTGGCTTCCGCCCTGATCGCAGCCACCGATGACATCCGAGCACTGCTTGGCAATGGAGAAACAGCAGCCCTCATCCTCCTAGACCTCTCCGCGGCCTTCGACACTGTCTGCCACCGTACACTAGTGCAGCGATTCAGCAACGTCGGAATCCAGGAGAAGGCACTGGAGTGGATCATCTCCTTCCTCGCCGGAAGGACACAGAGAGTCCGCCTCCCCCGTTCAGATCTGTAGTCATCTGCGGCGTTCCTCAAGGCTCCTCGCTCAGCCCAACCCTCTTCAACGTCTACATGAGCCCCCTCACAGCCATCGCACGCCAGCACAACCTCAACATCATCTCCTATGCCGAAGACACCCAGCTGATCCTCTCCCTCACCAATGACCCCGCCACCGCCAGAGCCAACCTTCACGAAGGGATGAAAGAGGTAGCCGAATGGATGAAGAACAGCCGCCTGAAACTGAACTCTGACAAGACGGAAGTCCTCATCCTGGGATCCTCACCCTCCGCCTGGGATGACTCCTGGTGGCCCCCCGCCCTAGGCAGCGCACCCAAACCAACAGACCACGCACGCAACCTGGGCTTCATCCTGGACTCCTCCCTCTCCATGACCAGACAAGTCAACGCCGCCTCCTCGTCGTGCTTCAACATCCTGCGCATGCTACGTAAGATCTTCCGGCGGATCCCCACCGAGACCAGGAAGACGGTCACCCAGGCCCTCGTCACCAGCCGTCTGGACTACGGCAACTCCCTCTACGCCGGAACTACCGCCAAACTCCAGAAGAGACTCCAGCGGATCCAGAACGCCTCAGCACGACTCATCCTGGACATCCCCCGTCGCAGCCACATCTCCGGACACCTGAGAGACCTGCACTGGCTCCCGGTCAACAAGAGAATCACCTTCCGACTCCTCACCCACGCACACAAAGCCCTACACAACCAAGGCCCAGGATACCTCAACAGCCGCCTCAACTTCTACGCTCCCAAACGCCAGCTTCGATCGACCGGCCACGCCCTCGCCGCCGTCCCCCGCATCCGAAGAGCCACCACAGGGGGACGGTCCTTCTCCTACCTCGCCGCCAAGACATGGAACTCCCTCCCGACCCATCTCCGCCTGACCCAGGACCACCTCGCCTTCAGGAAGCAACTCAAGACCTGGCTGTTCGAGCAGTAGCAGACCCCCCTCCCCTAGCGCCTTGAGACCCTCTGGGTGAGTAGTGCGCTATATAAATGCTTTGGTTGATTGATTGAGGCGGCCAGTTGTCCCCTTCAGACTCACTGCCAGATATCTCCACTGGTATCTTGCGCTTGGTAGTTATGTTGTGGAGTATTGCACACACGGCCACGATGCGGCAGCAGACCTCAGGTGTGTATTTGATGGCCCCACCAGTCTTGTGCAGTATGCGGAAACGGCTCTTCAATAGGCCAAATGTCCTCTCAATGCAATTTCTTGTTCGTATGTGTGCAGCATTGTAACGCCGTTGCTTTGGTGTGGCAGGGTTGAGGTATGGGGTGAGGAGGTACTCACGTAGACCGTAGGTGCTGTCACCTGAGGGTAATAAGCACAGGGTGAGTGCCTATTCTGCGCAGATACATGATCAAGGTGTAGTATTTGGGGACATGTGTACTTACCTAGTAGGTGTCCTTCGCCAAAGTCTCCCATTGCCAGTCGTGTGTGAATGCCGCTGTGCCGGAAGATGAAGGAGTCATGTGTGCTGCCCGGATATTGTGCCACTATGTCCGTGATGTAATTCTTTGCTTTGCACACCATCTGGATATTGAGGGAGTGGTAGGACTTGCGGTTGCGGTACATGTATTCCGTTTGTGCTGGTGGGCAGATGTGGATATGGGTACAGTCAATGCATCCAATTACATGCGGGAAATGTGCAATGTTGTAGAATTTCAGCTTGGTGTCATTTATGTCCTGTTGGGTGGTGGGGAATGAAATGTAGTGGTGTAGCCGGGTCAGCATTGCATCCAGGAAACTCCTTAGGCAGCGGGACATGGTGGGCTGGGATATCCCCCCTGCGACGGCAACTATTCCCACCCATGTGCAGGCTGCACAATACCTGCACATGGGTGGGAACGGCATTGGTTCTCCTTGTTGGATGCTGCAGCAGGGGATCTAGGTCCTGGATCAGCTTAATGATCATTGGCCCATTTAGGCAGTACTTGGCATAGATTTGCTCCCTGGTTTGGCCCAGAAGGGTGACCCGCTAACGGAATATCCGCTCCTGGATCCTACGCCTGTTCTGTGCTGCTCGCTGTAGCCTACGCCGCCTGACCACCATGTAGAGTCCTGGCATTGTGAGAGTCCTCAGTCTCCAGCTGCATGTCCTTTAGTGGGTTTGGTCAGGCCTGCACCTGTTTGCAGTTAACTTTAATCAACTTTTTTTTTTCTTTGCTGGTTACCACCTGGTTTGGGTTCTCCTTAAATAGCGCCTCGCAAGTAGCGATTTTCGTGTTTTTCGCAATCTGCGATTTTTCATGAATGGCAATTGCGATTATTTAGCGAGTTTGCAATGGATTTCGCAGAATCCATGGTTTCTCGCTATTTCTAATTCGCATATGGGCTGGTTTCAGGATTCTGCGATTTTATTAGCGAAATCGCTATTTGTATTAAGCGATTTCGCAATTTTGCTATTTTCACTGTCATGAATTGCTTTTACTCAATTTGCGATCGCAATTGCTATTTCGCAACTATTGCGATCGCAATTTGGCTTCATGAATCTGGCTGTTTGTCAAGGTGGATCATCTTGTGCATCAAGATATGTTGAGATTTAGCTCAGAAGAAACCTCCAGGGGGCATCAGAGAACACATTCCACCGGGGCAAAGTCTTCTGCTTTATCTCTGGCAAGGAGAGTCCCAGTGGCAGAGATCTGTAAAGCAGCAACTTGGGCTTCCTTCAACACCTTCCTGAAGAATTACTGTTTGAATTTGGAGGTAGGTCACTAAGCGCACTTAGTCCTCCATGATGTTTTAGTTTAACCAACCTCCTAAATGCACCTCCTCATAGGGTACTGCGCTGGGAAACTTTAAAAAAAAGCATTGGTAATGCATCGTTTTCACCATGTAATGAATTAAGAGCAGTTTTAATCAATCATCGTCCAGGAGAAGTAAAGAGCTTCCTGACAGATAGCATGGGAGTAGAGACGATGTGGTGCAGCGGCCAGAGTTGCTGACTCAAGAGCTAGGGATCCCTGTTCGAGTCTCAGCGGCACGGCGCAACATCCTGTGGTTCTATGCTAATCTCTTAATCTCTATTGGTGATAAATTGTTATCGAAATATGCTGCAATAGTAACTTTGAAAAAATATAGTTCCACCAAAGTGAATGTTATTTTGGCGGCGGGAAACTGAAAAGCGAAGCAGATGAGGAACAAGCATTGGTAAATGCAGGAAAATATGCTACCGCCAATAGAAACAGAGGAAAGGAAAGTGGCACGCCCATGAACCAATGAGAAGGCAGGAAAGAGAGGAGTAAGTCTCTTTTAAGTTAATTTTAAAAACAATAGATTTCTCAAGTGCTGCGCAGACGAAACCTAAAAAAAGTTGAGGAATCTGCAGGTAGAAGTATTTAACAGAAGAAAAAGTTACTCACTGGTATTCAAAGTTTTGGTGGATATGCTATCTGTCTGTAGATTCCTCAACAACCCTACCCTTATCCCTGTGCCTAAAGGCTTGCTTTATGTTATAGTTATAAGGTCCCAAGGCTAAGTTTTTCACCTTACCTTGTCCATCTAATGCTGTTCTTGTTGTGTCTGCCTCAAAGGCACATAACAAACTGATGGCAGTGCATCTTCAACGGTGCTTTATGAATCCAGTGATGTCTCAGTGGCATTGTTTAAAGTGCCGAGATGGAACCAGCTCCCTCTTTCGGTAGCGCATCCTACTGATATGTAGAGCTGTTGAAAAGTTTCAGTATCCTCTGATGCCTAGGTTATTTAAAAGGTGAGGAATCGGCAGGTAGTTGAAGTATCCACCAGAGAGACTCTTACTGAAGCTAAGTAACTTTTTTGGCATGCAGACATATTTGTGAGAAAAAAGTGATTTTTTTTGTTACGGTGACAAAGGACTTGATTAGAAGCAATTGATGATGGTGGAGAAGTTCTAAGTGCATGCTTCCATACAACCATATCATGCCTTTTCCATGCTACAAAGCACAGTATTATAGGAACAGTTACCTCCCAATGGATTTAGTCCCCATGACTTCAGAGAATACTCTGACAATTACGCTCCAGGTGAAGAAAGCCCTGGTGTGGTGGTGAATGAAGGGAGATAATTCATTGAACAGGATGACCTTTGGAGAACATGATTCTTAAGCATTAATATCCTCAGGCACTTCCCTACAGTTAGAGTCACACATGCAAAACAAATATCCCTAGTGGGCAGAAGCCTACATGCAAAGCTAATATTTGCTAGAGCCTGGCAGAATCCACAGGGAAAAATCTTACTTGTCAGTGCGCATGAACTGAAAGCAGTATGGATTGCACTGAAGAACGTTTTTTGCAGTACTTAAAAATGTAAATGAGGCTTGGCCGCTGCTGTAGCTAAAGGCTCATGCCATTGTTCTGGCTGGAATTACCAGCTGCAAAAATCGGATATGGCTCTCCCACACCCAGAAGAATTGGGCGAATAAGTTACCAGAAATTCCTTTCTGCAATTTTGCTCCACCCGACTCAAAATCAGGATGCAAGTGCTAAGACTTAGCCTTTAAATTGCAATAGAGGGGTGCTTGGATGGAAGTTTAGCTTGTGTGAGAATACATATTTTTATGCTTTTTATTTCATTACCTTTTTCTTGTACTTGATAGCAAGTTTAGGAGACCATGATGGACCATGCTCCTGCGGGCCCAAAGATGACAGGCATGGTACACCAAGCCACTGAGCTATTTTAGGTTCATGTGCCTCTGGAAACCTATTCCACACTATTTGTTGTCTGGGGACAAATGGATTGTTCACCACCATGACCCTTATTCCCCCAACCTGACTTACAGCACATCATATACTGCAAAAATTGTGATCTTCACAAGATGACTTTAACACTGTAACGTGAAATACTGCCATTTTACTGTGTGTTTCTCAGTAGTCGGAGATTTGTACGGCAAAACAAGATCACTTTTCTTTACATTAATTTAGAATCGGTTATATCTATTATGTAGACTCTTTTCTAGGAAGTGTGTGGATATGTGCACAGATGAAGCTATCAGTCCGTTCCTCGGAATTAAATGTCCTAATGAATCTTGTGGGATCTCCATCTGAGATTTTCTGTTCATTCAACTCTCGTTTTGTTACCTGGAAGACAACTTTTGTTAGTCGCTATCATTTTTTGCAAGAATAGTTTGTAATTTTTTATATATGTTCAAAATATACTCCAATGCTGATATTGTATTTGCATGTCAACCAGGCACTTCCCCTGCTAGTTTCCTTGCATATCTACAAGCCTGGTTCATGCACTAAGTACTCCCTTTGTTCTGTTTCAAAAGAGCATTATGATTCTACCTTAATAGAACTCTTCAGTAAAAATTCCCAACTGACTTTCATTTGGAATGGTAAATTAGGGCCAGAAATGGCAAAACAAGGCATATCAATCATGTTAGATCCACACATAAAACAAAAGCCAACATGTAACTGTCAAGCAAGCTGTGGCTATCCATGCAAGTGTCAGCAAGCCCAATGTGGTATTCTTTCAAACTACTGATTTAGGCGTCTGTAATGCAGCTTTGTGGAAGTCCTGGAAGAAAATGCACCTATATCACTGAATCTGCTAAAGAGGGGATGTACGTGGGAGAGGTGGTGCTGAAAAACAATCTTGTTAAATAGTTGAATGAACGCTGTATGTCCTTAAAAGATAATCATCTAGCCTAACAAGGTTTTAAAGATGTAAAAGATTAAATATGTGCATATAAATGTAGAATCCAAAGAACTTTGTTGTTGAATTGCATCATAGCCCATTACATTCACTTCACTAGCATATTTTTCTTATTTTCACAAGCTAGTCATCGTGCACGTTGGAACCTCTGAGCAGCTGTTTATTTATTTATTCGTTCATCACAAATGGTTGAATGGAAGTTGTTGTATATATTAATGTGTCCAAAACAGGTCTTCCGTTCCAATGTCTTATATTGGTCCCACTAAAGAGTTAACACTTGTTTACAGTCACGGTTCATACAGAAGTTGAGGGTGTAAAGGGCAGACCGGTGAGGGCATCTGACCAGTAGGATGAGGATGACCCAACAGTTCACTGCTCCTGGGGATAAAGGATTATCAGAATGATATGGTGAACAGGGATTTGCTGAACTTAAGGTAGCTCCTCTCAAGTCTCAGTTCGACGGATAGTGAATTCCACATGGAGTACCCCTTGTAAAGAATGGAGCTTTATACTTTGCTACATTGTTTACTTTGCACATTGCTACATTTATTTACAGGTGAACTTGCAACTCCCTAACTGTCATTTTCCAACGTTTCCTGACCACAGTTTCCTGACCACACTTATGGCAAAAGAAAATAGATTGACCTTGTCACTGCTGGTTCCTATTAATTGAGACAGTCCAATAATAATATCTGGGTTTCATCACAGCACAGAGTTAAACCATGGCATCTTAGTTCTCAATGTAGCTTTTCCAGTTTGTTGGTTGATTTTGTGGGGAGAGTGAAGATTTACGTTACACTGACTAACTTCATTTACTTGCTTGTGTATTTATTAAACATTGAAACATTGTTTCCAAAAATTCTCTTTTCAGACTGGCAAAAGTGTATTTTCTGTTCCCATCAACTGGTTGATCATTGCTCCTGAAGAAGAGGAAATTCTTAATAACCTGGAAGGTAAGTACATCTGGTGTTCTGTTGCAAACAATTTGGATAAATTAAAATCTGTAAATGTGTAATTTTATGTGGATAGTTGAAGGAGAAATAGAGATATAAAGTATTTTAATAAACTCTAAACATTTTAATACGTAAATAGAGATATAAAGTATTTTCATGAACTCTAAACATATTATGACGTTCAGGACGAGCGCTGTAACTTGTCATTTGACTAGTTGGTGTCTCCTTACCATTCACAGCTACAATACTGGTTTTCTTCTAGTAAGCTGATTCTCCACCCTCCTTCCAGCACTCTTTGCTAAAGGCTGTTTGTTGTGGAGCCTGCCTATGTGATTTCAACGTTGCTTCTTTTCTGGCCTCATTTATTTAGTCACATAATTTTTCATGGCGAACTGTGAGTTTTGCTTAGCACACAATGCTGTTGCGAGTCCAGGAAAATGTGTCCATGCAATGCAGCTAAACGGAACTATTAAACTTGGTTCATCAGTCATCAGACTAGTCATCTTGTTGATACTCCATTTATGTTGCTTATTGTTAATCTGAATTATCTTCAAGTCTTCGAGTGTCCTCCAGTTAACCTGATAACTTTTGTGTACCATATAAACATCTTTGTGACAATTCCTCCAAAGCAAACGTATTCGAAAGTATGGTATCTAAATGCATCAATCTTCCAAGGTTCATGGATACACTTTACATTTTTGCAAATTTGTTAGCAATTCATTTTAGTATGGTTACTTTTAGCTCAGTGCACCTGCCCGGATTTTATTTTTGAGGACTAAATTAGCTCGGTCCAAGTCTGCTTTTGCTTTGTAAGTACGTCTGCCACCAAACTACAAAGGAGTTGATGGAAGCTATTAAAAAAATCACATGGGTCACAGTGATCCAAATAGATATTTACTACTGTTCTCCACTAAAGTACTTAGGTGTGTGTTTTTTAATGGGAGTGGAAGAGGCCATGCAGAACAGAAGTGTGGTGTCTCAATGCACAGTGTTGCATGTTCTTCTTCCATTGTGCTGTGCTGGAAAAATTTACAGAAGAAACCAGAGCCATCCAATGGACAGCGCTTTAGAAACCTGTATACTTAATACCAATAAAACAAGCATTTTTAATGCAATAGATCTCGCATTTGTGAGTCTAAGCTATTGACATTATAAATGACAATGCCTTTTATTTATCTGTTCTGATAATTAACACATAAATAAAAGGCATTGTGTCATTTTCAACACCAATAGCTCAACTCTTGTAAATGCGAGACCTATTTTATTTAAAAAAAGGGGCCGCCATTGTCCCAGGCTGCCTGGAAAGTGAAAGCGCACATGACTCGCTGAAGGTTGCAGGAAAGCATGTTGTTCCTGCAGTAGGAGAAACTCATTAAAGAAAATTGTGCTTACAGACTAAAGAAGACAAACCGTGTAACAACAGAAATAAAAGGGTCAGTCCTCATGAGAGGTTACAAATAAAGACAAGGCGGTACTAAGGATAGACTAACAAGCCAATTAACGAATCAGAAGCCAGCATTTACAAATGACATTGACAAAAGCCAATGGCAAATATGGGTCCAACTCGACCGAACCACCGCCCCCCACCACCACCCTCCGCGCCTGGACTCCGATCTGCACCGAAGAAACCGTCCGCATGATGAACTCCATCCACTCCGGATCTCCGACCGACCCCTGCCCTCACCATGTCTACAACAAGGCCGACGCCGTCATTGCACCCCACCTGCGGGACATCATCAACACCTCCTTCACCACCGCCACCTTCCCTGAGAGCTGGAAGCATGCCGAACTCAGCGCTCTACTCAAGAAACCAACAGCGGACCCCACCGAACTCAAGAATTACCGCCCCATCTCGCTGCTCCCGTTCCCAGCCAAAGTCATCGAGAAGACCGTCAACAAGCAGCTGGCCGCCTTCCTCGAGACGAACGGATCCCTCGACCCCTCACAGTCTGGCTTCCGAGCCAACCACAGCACCGAGACCGCCCTCATCGCTGCCACCGATGACATCCGAACCCTGATGGACAACGGAGAAACAGCGGCCCTCATCCTACTAGACCTCTCCGCGGCCTTCGACACCGTCTGCCACCGCACCCTAGTGCAGCGCCTCAGCAACGTCGGAATCCAGGAGAAGGCGCTGGAATGGATCATCTCCTTCCTCGACGGAAGAACACTGAGAGTCCGTCTACCACCGTACAAGTCAGAGGCCACCGAAGTCATCTGCGGCGTCCCTCAAGGATCCTCGCTGAGCCCAACCCTCTTCAACGTCTACATGAGCCCCCTCGCGGCCATCGCACGCCAACACAACCTCAACATCATCTCCTACGCCGACGATACCCAGCTGATCCTCTCCCTGACCAACAACCCCGCCGCCGCCAGAGCCAACCTTCACGAAGGAATGAAAGAGGTAGCCGAGTGGATGTCGACCAGCCGCCTGAAGCTGAACTCGGACAAGACGGAAGTCCTCATCCTGGGATCCTCGCCCTCCGCCTGGGACGACTCCTGGTGGCCCCCCGCCCTGGGCACCGCACCCAAACCGACAGACCACGCACGCAACCTGGGCTTCATCCTGGACTCCTCCCTCTCCATGACCAAGCAAGTCAACGCCGTCTCCTCGTCATGCTTCAACACCCTGCGCATGCTACGGAAGATCTTCCGGTGGATCCAGACCGAGACCAGGAAGACTGTCACCCAGGCACTCGTCACCAGCCGTCTGGACTACGGCAACGCCCTCTACGCCGCAACCACCGCCAAGCTCCAGAAGAGACTCCAACGGATCCAGAACGCCTCAGCCAGACTCATCCTCGACATCCCACGACACAGCCACATCTCCGGACACCTAAAAGACCTGCACTGGCTCCCGGTCAACAAGAGAATCACCTTCCGTCTCCTTACCCACGCACACAAAGCTCTTCACGACCAAGGCCCGAGCTACCTCAACAACCGCATCAACTTCTACGCTCCCAAACGACACCTCCGATCAGCCAGTCACGCCCTCGCCGCCGTCCCCCGCATCCGAAGAACGACAACAGGAGGAAGGTCCTTCTCCTACCTGGCCGCCAAGACCTGGAACTCCCTCCCGACCGACCTGCACCTGACCCAAGACCACCTCGCCTTCAGGAAGAAGCTCAAGACCTGGCTGTTCGGGTAGCAGCAGCACCCCCCCCCCCCCCCTTGCGCCTTGAGACCTTCTGGGTAAGTAGAGCGCTCTATAAATGCCTATGATTGATTGATTGATTGGAGAATGGGCTGGGCTTCAATTCTATACTCTAATACAGCATGCCTCGCAGAGCAGCGTATGCGCTGCCCTGGCTCGACCTAAAAATACTGTGTTAGTGTGGTCATGGCGGGTATTCTAAGAATACAGTTATTTAGTACAGTACTAAAACATAGTATTCCAATGAAGTACAACATTCATTGGACATTAGTTCTACTATCAGATGGCAGTACGTGCCTGGCACATTAGGCTAGTTTATGTTTTTCCTTCACAATAACATCAATTTTGATTATCTTTACTTCTCCTTGCAACAGATGTTCCACTGGTGTTTCCCATTAACCAACGGAATTATGCAAATACTGTTCCCACAACTGTAGCTGCAAAAGCACAAGACCTCGCTACTGTTTGATGCACATACTTTGTAAAAGTTGAGGGATCGATTTCTTCCCATACAGCACAGAGGAAATTCCTTTACTATCCCTAGTAATCACCAACCACTTTAATGAGCCAAGCAACCCCATTTTTAGATGTGCCAAACTGACGAGGTGTTTTTGTGTGCTAACTCCTAAAGTCATTCCACATCACCTAGGGGTCAAACCCATGGCTAGTTGAGGCTGTGACACCTCGCCCTAATTCCTAGTCATTACACACCACCTAGGGCCCAAATCCATCACTAGTGGAGTCTGGGACATCTTGTTCTTCTGGAGGTGAAAGGCTCATAGCAGTGTCATATTTGTTTTAGAAGGTTTACTAATGGTGTTTTTAAAACATACAATTGCACTTGTAAAAGGCAACGAAGACCTACTCTTTCCCAATCGAAACCGAGTTTGCACTGAAGTTATTTCTAGTGTTTTAGTTAGACAAAGGTACTTGTGGAGGGCGTGCTTTCTATAATTGACCATACCTTACATAATAGATTTGCAGAATGTGCTCCAATATGTACCACTGTACCCCCACTTCCCTCCAGGCTGGGTTTGGCTCATTCATAGCACTCTTCAGCCCTTCGTTTTTTCACAGCACGTAAAACTTAAGTACAGCAAGTCAATAACCAGAGACCCCAACGCCCATACGCAGTTCCAGCACCACTGTGTGGAAATGGAATTACTGGTAATAATCGTCAATGGGACTATGACAGGTGAATTAAATAATGTTAACCAATTATTTAATTACAAAAAGGTTATTACAATGAATGCACTGTCACGAAGTCTCGCACTTGTGCTGGTTCACTATTCAAAACTCCCCCATTTTCTCTTCCGCAAGGTGTGTGCAAGTCTCTAGCCTTTTCCACGCCCTGTATACAACAGTCCACTCGGAAAGCCTGTTGAGTGAATCACAATGAATGAGTTCCATTCAAACTACGTAAACAAAGAAACAGGCATAGAAAGGACTGCACATCTCTCCTCAAGGGGGAACGACAGAGTGTGTGCTTTCGTGTTCAGTTCAAAATAGAATTTTGTATTGCAATCAGTGATGGTAATTACTTACAAAATCACTAGGTCATTTCTTTCTAATCTAAAAAGTCCTTTGACAATAATTACAATCTGATCATTTATACAAGGGCACTGGGTGTGAGGATTAAGAAATACGCATATATGTGCACAATTGCTTTATGTAATCCACAAACAAA
This sequence comes from Lissotriton vulgaris, assembly GCF_964263255.1. Classification (NCBI taxonomy): domain Eukaryota; kingdom Metazoa; phylum Chordata; class Amphibia; order Caudata; family Salamandridae; genus Lissotriton; species Lissotriton vulgaris. The sequence continues at coordinate 687,757 of NW_028241743.1, forward strand.
ACACTGTCATCTGACAAGCATAGCAGAAGCACATAATGCTTAACTTGACAGAACACACTTAATTTGTTTAGTGAAACATTAATGTATGTTGACGACTCGGTTGTAAAAAGCAGGGCTTACTACCAGGTAATGAATTTCAGAACATTTTAATGCTGGGAACTCTACTGGCATCTGTGTGGGAGGGGGCCAACATTACATGGTATGGGGGTTTCTGCTTCACCGCGCTAGAACATTTGGCCCTCTGCGTGGAAGCAGCATATTCCCAGCTCCGGGAGGCTTTGTCTAATGTTCTTCATTGTTGCAAGGGGTAAGATCAACATAGTCTTGTATGGAAATGCAGTTGAAATAGTAATATCATCAGCATTATAAGGATGACAGGTGGAGTATAAGCTTTTTGCGATTACAAACTATGACCTGCGAATCACACGTGTGCATTTGTCAAAAAAAGTCAGGTCACTGGTTAAGTCAAGCGCCAAAGCGGCCCCAGCTCTACCCCGCACCCTCCTCCAATTAGCGGCTGCATCAGAGCTGCCGCCTCTGGACCAGGAGATCACTGTTCGAGCCTCAGCGTCGTTCACTATCTTGTGAATCTGGGCAAATCACTTAATCACCCCTGTGCCCACAGTTTTTAATTGTACAAGTTTACATTAAAAAGCAGCGATCTCGGAGTGGTGGGGGCGGGCAACCAGTGTTGTGTGAGGGGGTGGGAAAAGACGGCACAGGGCTATGTGGGACACGTAATGTAAATAGACGTGGTATTATAAATTAAACGAAAACAAAAGACTATAAAAGTACAGAAATCAAATTAAAAGCATGCTGGCAAACTATTCCTGCAAGACAAATACTTACACATAGAGAGAGCTCTCAGAGCAAAGTAGTGCTCACAGTCTAAATGCCCCACGTACCCTACCGTGTAACACTCGAAGTAAAGGGGCCAGTAGCCATGGGAGCGTACAAATGACAACATGACCATAATAAGGAGGGACTAACAAGCCTCATAATCAATCAGAAGGCAGCATTTACGAAGGACAATGGCAGGAGCCAATTAAAAAACAAGAGTGGAGAGTGGGTGGAGCTTCCACTGCATACTCCATTACTGCATTCCTCGCAGAGCAAGCAGCGCATGCACTGGCGCTATAGGCTCGACCTAAAAAATTATAGACTATGTATTTATGGTATCATCATCATAGATGCAAAGTTTTACACAATAACTGGAGTGTCTTATGCTAAATACATTAAAATGCAGTGTTTCCTCTTGCCGTCCCCTCTTGGTACATTTTCACATCCTGCTAAGATGGTGAGAAATCTAGGAACTTTAATCCATGCAGCTCTCCCCTGTAATTAATCAATATGTATATCTCTTCATATTCATAATTCTACATTTACCATCGTTTAATTCTAAGGTAGTATAAAAGCTCTAGTCTTAAGCTCTTGACACAGCAGCCATAGTAGAGGTTTTTACTGGGCCTCTTACGGTGTGGATTGTCATGTTTTTGGACCCCTTCTTCTTTGATTGTATAGTTATATCTCCAGGCTATTCTCAGGTATGCCTGAAAATGTAAAGGTAGGACAGAGAGTTAACGAGAAGAGCAGACTTTCAGAACCCAGAGTCCTCAGTTAGCCATGTCTCAGTAATAAATAATACATCCAGCCCAGAGTCAGTAATAAGACAAAAGAGGTCAAGTTTGTGAGCAGCCAAAGCGCAGCAGTTCACCAGGCCGAAATATCAGGTGAGAGGTGGAGGAGAGGGGATGCGAGTCTTACTCGGTCTAGACTGACTAGCCTAATCACAGCGTTTGCAGAACCAAACATGAAACTGGGGTCAATGGAGTGCAAATAAGGTTGAGGTAGTGAGGGTAGAGGGCTTATAATTGAGCAGATGAGTAAAATACCTTATCTGATAAGACAGGGTCAGTATCCCTAGACCCGGAGGGAAGCGGACGAGTGCAGACAGACTTGCCTTAGGCGCGCCAAAGGTGTGTCTGCAGCGCAACAGTCATTTAAGGAGGGCCGGACGGGGCAACTAGAGCACAATAAGAAATAGTGTTAGGAACCCAGTTATGAAGCCAAACCTTTGAACTCTGTCCCACACCCCCTTTTTAGGTCTCGGCAGCGAGACCTATTGTCGCCGAGTTCGCACTCAACGGAGACAGACCGGGGCACGCGCGGTGTTTCTGGTCTGTGGACCCGCACCTACATGCACGCGCGTGCACACACACCCACAGGCACACACAGGCACAGACACACAGGCACACTGAGGTGCCGGGTTTTTAGAGACCCGGTGGTGCCAGGGGATCACACCCGAAGACCTCTAGGTTCTCCCTGTTCTGGACTTACAGAAACACGGAGTCTTCTAGATGAAGTCAAAGATCGAGTTTATTGGCTGCAACCAAGTAACATGCGTCCTAGAAGTACGACAACACGGGCCGTAAGTTCTCAGGAGACTGTTCGTTTTTACAGAACCAGACTTCTCCTTATATACATAAATAACAGCTGCAGGCAAGAATTCTTAAGTTTACGATATGGCAATACAAATATTTCCACAATAATACAAAGAGCGAAGTCATGCTGGTCAGCACATATTTTAGATGTCCAGATTGTGATGGATTACCCCGCCAGATCCAGAACTCCCATCAGATATCGATGAAATGCCAATAAGGTCGAGCCCCCTCCCATCATAAAACGGGTCATAAACAAGAATCATGGACAGGTGTGTGTGTATGGAAACAGGGTTTGTATGCAGTGAAGGGTTTATGACATGTTGTGCTTTGATGATATCTGGCTCGGCCACTGGGCGAGGAGCTGCCCAAACAGGCTTGGCTGGAGGCAGTGGAGTCAGCTCGGCCAGGTCATGGGGAAGTCAGCTACAAAGGACGTGTCCTTTTAGATCAAGCTCGGCTTTAATCAATTGACTATATGAGGGCAAGTCATAAGATGGATGCCGTTTACAAAATGGAGTCTGCGGGTTCGAGACGCAAATCAAGATTTGAGGGTGTCAGCATCGTTTAATCATGACGCAAATGCATGGGGATGATGTCCTAATCATTACCGGTTCGTAGATACCAAATTCGTCATGATACGACGGTATTTTATAACACGAGTGTTGGACCCCGAGGCTGGTGAAACGGAGGGGTCCAGAATTGCAGTACCACAGACCCTCCTTTTGCCCTCATAGAAGGCAATAACTCACGCTAGTCAGAGTCCAAATCGCCAGTGATGAATTCACGGAGATGCTGCTGTAGCATCATTCTGTTGCTCAGTTCGTCCCTTGACACAGGCTTCCTTACACATGAAGTGGCGCAGAGGCCACATATTGCAGGAGCGCACTGGACATCCAGACAGAACATAAACATAACGGCTAAGATCATCCCGATGAAGATCAGAGTTTTCCATCCCCAGGCAGTGATCAGTTCCCAGAACCACCCTAGCAGAGACCAATCCCCTTTCTCTGTGTGAAGGGAATCAGAGATTTTGTGTAATTTGGAGATGGCCTGGTACACTGTCGGAGCATTATCGGGGATGAAAATGCAGCAGCTAGATTGGATCACTCTACATACACCACCACGGTCTGCAAGTATGACATCCAGGGCAACCCGGTTTTGAAGGGTCATAAGTCGATCCGACTGAAGCTCAGCTGTCAGGTTGCTAAGGGCACCGGCCGTTTCAGTCACGGCGGACTCAACTATCCTCGTTAATTGTCGAATGTTCCTGCTGTTCACCATAGGCCCCCAAAATGGCAGAAAACCCTTTGCGAAGTCTCCAAATTCTTGACCCGCAGTGTCGTCTTGACTCACGACACCCCTAACCGTCCTTGTCCGATGGTAATCTGCCCCGGCCATGTAGATAGGTGGCAGCAGAAACGAGATGAAGCATGTGCCTGAGAAGTCGGCAGGCAACTAAGTGTATGCCTTGTAGTGGCAGATGAAGTATGTACCCTTAGCCGCCAAGAATGGAGGGGAAGTTCGGGAGGCAAACACGTATATTTCCGTGCATATGCTCTTCCCCAATTGTGCTTCGGGATCCCTGCCAATGCCTTGCAGACATAAGTGACCACGGTGGGGTACTACCCAGACTGAGGATGATTTCTTTGATTTCTGGCTCTCACTTAAGGAAATTCCATACTTGGTGATGTTCCACCTACTGTATGGGGTAAACTCATCTTTGGGAGTGGCTCTGATCGTGTCAATATCTCTACTCATGTTCTTGATTCCTGCTATTAATGCCTTGTTGTTTGAGTTCTCTCCCCGAACGTATGGTTCAAGGAAAAACAGGAACATGGTCTGGAAAGCCCACAAAGAACCGTAATAACTGAAGGGCAGGACGAAGTAAGGGATACCCTTATCGGTTGTGTGCGGCATGAGTCCACATATCCAACAGTTCGTGTTGTTCATAACAGATTGGTGCTGGTGTAGGAGTAAGACAAATGAATTATTTACAAATTCGAGTCTTCTGGCAGACTCGTGTTCAGGTAGGGGATGGAAGGAGTGTGTGGAAATGGTAGGAGAAGGTGTGAGCGGAGTGTGGTATATGAATGGAACTCGAAAGATAGATAGGGCATATCCAGTTAAAAACATTATTATACTACACAACATTGAGATGCTCAACACTAGAAAACGTCTCTTTGCCATTATAGTGCATATTTTCTTTTCAAAATTCATACGTCTAGCAGGTCTCTCTACCCTCGGAAACTCCATCCTCTGGTTGCTGCCCGCGGTGGGTGGTTGCTTCTGCCAAGATGTGCGCTCCGTCCAGTCCGGGGCGATTCCCTCAGACTGACCAGAATCGTTGACCTAGGCGTCCCCGGCTGCACTCTTCGGACTTCAACCGCGGCCTTAGCAGCAGAACCGGATGGCGGTTCGAAAATCAAAAATGCGCTAGTTTCCTGGGCGAGAGAGCTGTGGAATCAAAAATAGTTCATGGGGAAAAAGTCAGTCATAAGCTTTTATTCGATATGCAAGATATCTTATAAGCACAAGTACAATACAACCATTTACAAAATTACAAAACCATTACATAAGAAGTCAATATTAGGTCTCATTTAAAAAGATAAAAGGACATGAAATGCCCGGATGGGGAAAAAGAAGATCGCACTAGTTCGAGAGTGTCAGTTCCTGGGTCTTGACCTCAGATGATATCGTTCTTTCCCAGGCACGGTGTGATCTTCAAACACTGTTTCAGGTTCTGTAGTGTCCAACTGCAGCGACGGTGGCAAAGATCCTTGCAGAATGCAATCGCTCTCTTTGTCGGTACCAGTTCCTTTTAGTCGTGCATCGCTGAAGGGGACAAAACGTGGTACAGATTCGGTCTCGGAGTCAGCGACTCCTTGCTGGACCCATCGGTCGTATGGAAGGGGCAACGGGACCCTTTTGCAATGGGCGCCGTGCACCCAATGTTTCTTTCCGTGGACACGTACTGCAGAGCGGGTCGATAGTAAAACCTGGAAAGGTCCGGTCCAGCGAGGCTCCTCGTTCTTCACTCGTCTGATCAGGATCCAGGAGCCAGGTTCGATAGTATGGCCTTGATCGTCAGATGCCGGTGGAGAGGAGCTGTGGACCTGTTGATGTAAAGCATGCAGTTTAGTCGTCAAGTCGTGCAGGTAATTAAACAGTGCAGGGTATTCTATCTCACTGAGCTTTCTAGGTCTCGGTACTCCCCATATATTTGCGGGGCGCCCGAACACGATCTCGTGTGGGCTAAGTCCCAGTCGAGAATGGACAATCATCCTGGTAGACAGGAGTGCTAAAGGCAGGGCGTCTGGCCACTTGAGACCTGTGCTAGCTTGGATTTTGGCCAGTTTCAATTTAAGCGTGCCATTATAGCACTCTACCAATCCTGCCGATTGGGGGTGGTTTGCAGCGTGGAACTTCTGGCGGATGCCTAGACACTCACACACTCTCTTCATCACTCGTCCCACAAATTCACTTCCGTTATCACTCCAGACAATCCTAGGCATGCCGAATCTAGGGAAAAATTCCTTGACAAGGGCTTTGGCAGTTGACAATGCAGTGTTGTCCTTAAGGGGGTATCCTGGAGAAGGCGCAAACGACAACAAGGACGTATTTCAGGTTACTGCACCTCTCCATGTGAATGAAGTCGAGTTGCAAGACCTCGAACGGATACGTTGGAGGTGCAAAATGACCAGCTGGGGTTGGTGTTCCTCTACCGGGATTGTGCTTCAAACACACCATACAATTTCTGACCAGATTGTCTGCACATTTTGGGATACCACTATTCTGCCATACTGGGGCCAACAACTTACATATTCCTTTTGCACTGACGTGTGCCATTCCATGGGCCATCGTTACCACTGCGAGCACATAAGCATCCGGTAATAACCATCGCTGATGTTCTGACAGTTCGACCCAACAACCATTCGCGTCTAACCTACCCTTGCTTTCTCTCCATTCATTCACCTCTTTCTCAGTCGCGTCAGCTTGTATAGATTTCACGCTTTCGATGGTGTCCTCACACATACCCACATCAGGGGTCCATCTAGCAGGACCTACAACATACATCCGACTCATTGTGTTCCTTGCAGTCTCTTTCGCGACCTCGTCGGCAAATGCATTCCCTCGACCAACATCATCTCGGATCTTTTTATGTGCGCTACACTTCACGATCGCAACCTGTAGGGGCAAGGTCAGTGACTCGAGAAGGTCGTGTACTAGTTGGCCATGTTGTATTTTTGCACCATGTGACGTCAGGAACCCACGTTCACGCCACAATCTTCCAAAACTGTGGGCGACGCCAAAGGCGTACTGACTATCAGTGTACACATTCACTCGTTTTCCTTTCGCCAACACACACACTCTTGTGAGTGCGATTAGTTCTGCCGCTTGTGCAGAATTCTGGGGGATGCGAGCTGTCTCTACAATCGTGTGTAATGTTGTCACGGCATATGCTGCAGTCGTGTCACCATTCGCCAACTTGAAACATGAACCATCAACCCATAAATTATCATTACATTCAGGGAAAGGAGTGTCCTGCAAGTCTACTCTCCCTTTTGTCTCTTCCTCTGTCCTAAAGCAGCAGTCATGTTTGTCGACTTTATCTGTCTCTGCTGGTGGAATGTGTAGTAACGTAGCAGGGTTGAGTGTATCACACCTCTTTATTTGAATGTGGCTTGCCAACAGGGTCAATTCATAGCTGGACAGTCGAGCACTAGTTAGGTGCTGTGTTTTCGTCCTGTTCAGTAGGATATCTACTGCATGTGGGACCATAACGGTCAGAGTATTATTCATGACTAACCCAGCGGACTGTCGAATACAGACAGCCGCTGCGGCAGTGGCCCTCAAACAACTCGGTAATGCCTTAGCTACGGGATCTAGAGTTGCGGAGAAGTATGCACATGGGCGTTGTTTGTCCCCAAAGTGCTGTGTCAGGACTGATAATGCGCAACCTTCCTTCTCATGGACGTATAATGTAAACGGCTTGCTGTAGTCGGGATTGCCTAACACGGGAGCCGAACATAATGCTTCACGCAACTCATGGAAACTCGCCTGACAATCTTCAGACCAAGGCAAAGGATTGGGTGTGTCTTTACGCATTAATGCCAGCAAGGGCTTAGCCAACAGTGAGAAATTCGGTATCCATTGTCTACAGTATGATGTAATGCCCAAGAAGGCACGCACTTCTCTCTGTGTCCTTGGGACACTCAGTTCTGCAATCGCCTGTATTCTTTCTGGGGCCAGTCTCCTTCCCTCCTTCGATAAGATGTGACCTAAGTAGGTTACTTCTTGTCGGCAAAATTGTAGTTTGGAAAGCGAGACCTTATGCCTCATGTCACATAAATGACGCAACAAGGACAACGTGGCTTGTTTGCAAATCTCTTCAGTATCTGCAGCGATCAGTAAGTCGTCTACATACTGAATCAGAGTCGCGCCACCAGGTAGAACAATCGTATCGAGTTGCGTTTTCAGAGCCTGACTGAATATTGATGGACTCTCGCAGTAGCCCTGAGGAGCGCGTCTGAAGCGGAAACTTCGTCCTTCTAGATTGAAGCCGAAGATATCTCTGCTCGCCTCGGCAATCGGGATGCTGAAGAAAGCATTCTTCAGGTCAATCACCGAAAACCAATTGGCTGAGGCTGGAACCATTGTCAATAAGGCAGTAATGTCGGGGACGACTGGAAACTGCGGTACAACGATCTTATTCACTTCCCTTAGATCGATCACAAATCGGTACACAGGGGGCTGTGAAGGATCGGTACGCTTTAAGGCAGGTAAAACAGGACTGTTGCAAATGTTGCCTGTAGTTTCTTCAATGACGTCTTTCTCAATCAGATCGTAAATGATCGCTAGCAACGCCTTTTCACATTCGCTAGAGATCTTGTATTGGGGAATACGTGGCAACATAACATTCGCTTTCAATGTTATGACATACGGTGCTATCTCCAAATGACCCACATCATTAGAACAATTCGCCCAAAGTACATCTGGAAGAGATGATTACTCAGTCGGAATTCTTTCTATCGACACATACATCGGGGAAATCACTCTTTTACCAAACGTAAGCTGTACTTCTGAAGGAGAACAGTACAAGGTCGCATATAGTCTCTTCAGTAAATCCAAACCTAACAAATTTTCGCCACAACCTGTGGTAAGAATGAGGGGTGCTTCTAATTCGCATGGGCCAACAGAAAGGGGCATGGGACTGGAGATCGGGTTTCTAACAGGGGCGCCAGAAAAACCTACTGAAACATTCATTTCGCCAGACAAAGGTGCGCCAGGAAGTTTTGAGTGCATAATCGAACTTTTTGTAGCACCAGTATCCAGCAGAAATGGCTCCGGCACTCCGGATGTAATCACCTCGACATAAGGTCCATTCTGATCTACTGGAACTGAAACAACTCCCTCTCTTTGTCCATGGCTGTCCTAGCAATTATTACCCTCATTCTCAGTCTCTGCGTAATAGTCATCTGTATAGTACTGAGCTGACCTGGAAGACGCATTATTCTGTTGTCAAAGCTGTTCATAGAATTCTGAGGCGGAAAAGAAGTGGTGTTCTGGGAGAAATTTCCACGGCCCCTACCTCTAGGAACCTGTTGAACACCTCTACCTCTTGCGCCGGAAACACCGTTTAAGCGTCGCGCAAGAGCTTGACAATTACTTTTGAAATGACCCTCTTCCTTGCAGTATGCACATTGATTCGGGCCATACGGAGAACGCTGGTGGGAAAACTCGTTTCCTTGCACGTTTCTCGAATACTGCTGTGGTTGCTGATAATTTGGCTGACTAGGGGTGCGAGGCGGGTACGCTTGCTGGAGAAGAACTTTAGTCTTTAGTTCCTTAGTCTTCTTCTCTGTCTTATCTAGCTCGTCTTTGCGCCTATTTTCGTAGTACTGGGCTGTGGCTAAAATCTGTGCTGACGTGGAGACAGCCCAAGCACTCTCTGAATCTTTCAATTTATTGCACAGTTCAGGAAGCAAATTATGTACAAATTTGTCTACAAACAATCTTTGGCCACCCTCAGTAGCCATGTCCTGACCACTATGATCAGTGAAAGTCTCCTCAAATCTCGTGAAAAAGTCAGACACATTCTCATCTTTCTTTTGTTTGCATGCAGATAGCTTGTCCCAATTTACACGTAATTCAGGCATTAACGTTTTCATGTACGCGATAATCCTACCGGGAAGGTCTGCTATCAAGGGCTCGGGTTTAGAACCACCGATTTGTCTAGCATCAGTAGTGGTAATATTAGCCCATGAGTCACCTAGTTCTTGATCGTGATCTGCATGACGAATTTTACTCCATAAAGGATGCGGGACAACATTCCCAAACAACATGTCTATATCTGCTAAATTCATTATACATGAGCTGGCAGTCTGTGATAATTCCTTATAATATCCTGCTGGGTTTTTACGTGGATCAGGTAATGTCTGTTTGAGTGCTAAGACTTCGGATCTTTTCCAGGGGACATGTACCCATACTCGCTGGAAATGCGGTGGAACAGGTGGTTGTGCATTCGCATCACCTTCCCTCCATACTGGAGGAACCTCTCTCATGGGGTATTGTCGTGCCTTTTTCCTACCAGACACGTCATCCTCATCGAATGATCTAGAGCTGTTTCCCTGACTCCTATAAGATAACAACAGATCCATTGCTTTCTCAACATCGGCACCTACAATCATGCCTTCGTAAAATTTGAATCGCATGCGGGCTAGTTCCTGCATTCTGCGTTTTCGGTCATTGTCTTGTAAATATTCCCAGAGGTACACACACATCTCTTCAAATACGTATCTCTGAGTGGACGGATCCCACTGACTGAAGACTTTCATAACAGACTGAAGATCATATCTTACAGTATCAGTAACCCATTTGCGTGCTAACTCATTCAGTACTTCTCTTTCCTCGTAGTCGGGTAGTTGACTGCGCAACTGTCTACGTTCTGGTTTAGGGGTCGTTTTAGGCGACCCAAAGAAGGGCGAGAATAGACCAGTGACAGTTCTTGCCACTCTCTGCCTGACAGAAGGAGAAGCTTGCGGCGAAACAGATGCGCCAGAGAAGACAGGCTGATGTAAAGAGGAAGTCGAAGCAACAGCAGAGGAAGTTGAGGCAGTAGCAGACGTAGTATCATAGTGAATAGTTGGAGCAGTAGGCAAGGTTGTAGAAGTAGAAGGAGTATGTAGCAAAGGCGGCCGCCCTTGAGAAGGCTGCGCCGGAGAAGTAGGAACCAGCGGAAGAGAAGCTGGTGTTTGTGCAAGAGCTGCTTTTCGTGCGCTAGGGCGCGGTATAACAATACGTCTCGGGGGTCCCACAACACTTGATGTATATGGGGGTGGTGAGTTCAATAAATGGGACATTAATGGATCTTTCTCGGGTGTTCCCTTTGAGTCTTGTCCCCCATGTGGTAACATCGGGTAGCATTTATCTATTGCCAGTTTCTTGCTTCTGAGCATTTGTTCACTTTCCTGCTCTTCCTCGTTATCCCTGTATGCGATGGCAGCTTGTACCATCGACATACCTCTTTTATTCTTCTTTGCTAATTATATTTCTTTCTGTTTGGCTTCTTTGCGCCATAAGCGAAAAGAGTCAAACATCGCCGGCCGGGCTTTCTTCTTAAACAATTTGACCTCGAGGTTGTCTAATATTTCTGAGTCAAAACTACCATATTGAGGCCATTTTAAAACACCATCCTTGCGGGTGTATTTTATCCATACCTCATTATACGCGATAGGACCTACTCCGTGCTTTATATATAACTCATATGTTGGAGTTCCAATCGGAGGAACCGGACACGAATCCTCTAATCGGGAGTCCTTACTACAACCAAGACACAACAAGTTTCCAAGTCTGCTTAGACCAGGCATCTTTGCTCACTAGTCTAGCTTCAAACTTCAAGGGATTATCTAATTATGATATTGTCGTGAATACACGAACCCCTCGGTTTTGGTGCTTGCAAGTACCAATAATACAAACCGTATCTCTGGGATACCAAAACTAAGAACCAAACTAAGAACAAAACTAAGAACTGGGAGACGCTCCACTTATACTTAACTGAGTATTGTTGATCGGTGACGTCACTAGAAGACTCGTCTATCGTTTCGCTCTACCAAGGATCACTGGGTCCAAAACAGGGCGATAGTCAGGGCAGCAGTCCTTCGTAGCCGTCGGGACGCGGGGAACCTCGCAGCAAAGACCTTCGGAACCACGTCGACATGCAGGGGTCGCTGAAGTGGCTGACCGTCCTCCGGAATTTTCACACGAAGCTCCTCACGAACATCTGGCTTGGACCGTCACCGCTTGATATCGCCCCGAGTTGGGCGCCAACTGAGGTGCCGGGTTTTTAGAGACCCGGTGGTGCCAGGGGATCACACCCGAAGACCTCTAGGTTCTCCCTGTTCTGGACTTACAGAAACACGGAGTCTTCTAGATGAAGTCAAAGATCGAGTTTATTGGCTGCAACCAAGTAACATGCGTCCTAGAAGTACGACAACACGGGCCGTAAGTTCTCAGGAGACTGTTCGTTTTTACAGAACCAGACTTCTCCTTATATACATAAATAACAGCTGCAGGCAAGAATTCTTAAGTTTACGATATGGCAATACAAATATTTCCACAATAATACAAAGAGCGAAGTCATGCTGGTCAGCACATATTTTAGATGTCCAGTTTGTGATGGATTACCCCGCCAGATCCAGAACTCCCATCAGATATCGATGAAATGCCAATAAGGTCGAGCCCCCTCCCATCATAAAACAGGTCATAAACAAGAATCATGGACAGGTGTGTGTGTATGGAAACAGGGTTTGTATGCAGTGAAGGGTTTATGACATGTTGTGCTTTGATGATATCTGGCTCGGCCACTGGGCGAGGAGCTGCCCAAACAGGCTTGGCTGGAGGCAGTGGAGTCAGCTCGGCCAGGTCATGGGGAAGTCAGCTACAAAGGACGTGTCCTTTTAGATCAAGCTCGGCTTTAATCAATTGACTATATGAGGGCAAGTCATAAGATGGATGCCGTTTACAAAATGGAGTCTGCGGGTTCGAGACGCAAATCAAGATTTGAGGGTGTCAGCATCGTTTAGTCATGACGCAAATGCATGGGGATGATGTCCTAATCATTACCGGTTCGTAGATACCAAATTCGTCATGATACGACGGTATTTTATAACACGAGTGTTGGACCCCGAGGCTGGTGAAACGGAGGGGTCCAGAATTGCAGTACCACAACACACACATCCCCTCTCTCTCTTCCCCCCACCCCTCCCAACACTCACACACCCCCCCACCACACACACTCACCGACCCCCCAAACTCACCGGGCTCTTCGGGTCAGTCTCGGCAGCAGGCAGATTCGGAGCTCTGCGTGTCTTCGTCGGCGATCCTCAGCCTCCGTGCACGCTCACGGCGACTGCGTCTCGTGCTGCGTCACAGCACTGTTTCGCTCCTGGCGATCCTCAGCTTGTTGATGCTCAGGTGTTGGGTGTATCAGGTACAGGCAGTCATTTTTCAAAGACAGTTAAGTTTGTGTCTTCACTTGTTTTTTGGTGTTATGACATAGGTTTTCATTGGGATTTTAGAAATGTTATCACTTTATGGATGTATCTGTACAGCGCCGTTTGTGTGGCCCCTCCCTTTGGTGATTGTTTTGAGGAGCGGCAGGGGAGGCATGCATCTCTAAAGGCAGACACATGCCGGCTCTAGGTCTGCGATGTTTACTGAATCCATTTCGGCTCTTGAAGGTTACAGATCGGATGTCACGGCCAGCCTGGGAGGCAGCTTGTCAGCGCTCCCTTCTGCAGGCCTATCAGCGCTCCTCTGGGAGCGAGCCTAGCTCATCCCTGGCCCTCTGTGATCAGAGCAGGGCTGGCATGCATCGCACGGAGACCCGGCCGCCCGCCCGCATCGGGTCCCATCCCGCGCCCCTAGCCTAGGGCCGGCGCCAGGGCAGGTGGACCGCTCGAGCTCCCGGGCATCATCTGTTCACAAGGTAAAGGGCGTTCCTGGGGCTCTGAGCTGCATCCTAGCCGGGCGGGGCGCAGAGCAGCTGAGCGACGAGCTCAGGAAGATGGAGGTTATCAGAGTGGACGCATCCCGATGAAGGATTAAGGCGAGGAGGGCAAGTATTTAGGGCTAGAGAGGGGTTGGGGGTAGATGCTTCTCTTCTGTTTACTACTAAGGGGGACCAGCCGTGGGCTGTGCCAGGGTATCCACTCCCGCGGCTGATGGGGGCCGAGAGATGCTGCTGTGCACTGCAGGTGCCCATTGATATCTTTATTGCGGTGGCAGATGCTTCCTGGGCTGGGCGCGCGCAGGAGAGCAGCATGCCATCCGCATTGCAGGTGCACGTGCAGTGCACAGTGGCCCCGGTGCCACCCTGCTGGATGGGCGGCCTTCCCTCTGCAGGGAGGGGCCCTGCTGCATAGGCTGTGCATGGGGTGTGCTGGAGAGTGTGACAGGCGTGCACGCCCGCTCCTCTATAAAGAACATCAACACGAGCTGAGTGAGCACGTGATTGAGTATCGAGTCCCCATACGTTACACTTTAATATGTCCAGTATGTTTAAAAGTGCGTGCCCACCGACATTTTGGTCATTGGTAAGTTTATCTGTACATGGCTAGTTATTCATGAACGTAAATGCTCAAGTAGGGCTTGGTTACACAAATTAAGTGTATTTCTATATTTTCTTTATAACATATATACGAGTTAACAGTTTCGTTAATGACAGTGAGCACTACCAAATATCTTTTTGATGCAGTTTTCTTGGCAGGCGCTTTATTGATTCAGAAGAGTGATTTTACCCATCAGACGCAGTACGCTTTTTAGGTTTTGCCTGGCGAAAAGATGCGCTCTGCGCATCTTTTTCGCGCAGGCGAAAACCTCTTGAGATCTATACGGGAGACAGGAACGGCCTCCGTCTTTCATTGGCTAGCTCCATAATTGGAGGCTAGCCATTGGAAGACGGGCCTGTCCGTCAATGCCGGACCAGATTCGGGGGCGTTCCCGAGAATTTTTGGCTTTTGGCTACGTCACGCGACGTCAGCCAAAAGCCGGGAACGCCCCCGAATCTGTTCCGGCATTGCCAGCACCCGCCTTCCTGCTCCGGCCGTCTTCTGCGTCTCTCCTCCCCCTTTCCCGCCCCCTCCCGCTTGTTTCCTGATGCTGGCGCCTAAAAGGGAGAATGTTTCGATACAAAGATGAACAAGACCCTGAGCTGCAAGGCCCATACAGGAGAAGGCATTGGAAGCTGGAGGAGTGCCACAGATCATCGCTCATCCGACTTGCAAGGATTCTTAATGGGCGTTGGTCCTCTATTGGACCCAGCAGCTACAGTAAGGATGGGGTACATCTATTTCAAAGTTACCAACCTGTGCGCGTGCCTCTCGAACATCGCTCATTCACATGAACACACATCTTATAAAGGGGTGCTGTTTTTAGACACTTGCCCTGAAAATAGTGTAAGCCATATTGATTTGAAATGGGATTTGCAACAGTTTTTTAGTCTTAAGAAGGGAGTATTTGGCATTACCCGACGGGCTCCGTGCAGGCTGCTTACAATAATGCATGTCAACGCAGCTTTGCTAACTCGGGTGGCGCTCATCAAATTTGCACTACATAATGTGATTGTGACGCTATCCGGAATGACTTGTTGTATGTTTACTGTTCACAAGGCCGCTTTACACCCTCCGGAAAGCCGTAGGATAGCTGCATTCCTGGGGACAGCATGGTGAACAAATAATGTTGCAGGGAAGGTAAATGTTCTCAGCAGGTGACAACAATCGCTCTTTTTAGCACTTTAAAATGTCCTCCTGAGTTGAGCTCAATCCCATTCCAATTTCCCCTGATTTTCTGGGACCTTCATTCTGCCATAAACTTTTTTGATCGTACAGTGCCTTTATTTATTCTGAGTGCGATAGCGAAGGGTCGTCCTGTAGAGGGCCCTCGGATTTGGCCATGAGTCAGCTGCCTTTTCAACTGTAGTTTTCTCCCAAATGTAAATGCTGGAAAACTACTTTTGTCCGAGAATTGCATAGTATACATAAATCCAGGCTGAAATGCCGGGATATTGTAAACTTTGGAAGTATTCTGTTTTCCACTTTGAGAAGGACTTAGGCTGGTGATCTCCGGTTTGCATGAACATGTGTATGGCGGGCCTTTAATCTTTAAAGGGTTTCCACGGAGGGTTTTCCAGTAAAGGAGTGCACGGCGACTTATTTTTCGGTGCAGGGTATACTTACGCAGTCACCTGATAATGCTGGAAATTGACTACAGAATATGGTCTCAGATATTTTTCTCTCCTGTTTTTTCTGTTTAAGATGCACTTCCACATATAATGAGCATTCTCATGGCGTCCTGCAAACCCCGGTATCTTCGGCCTAAATTCTTACATGGTTGCACCTCTCAATGTGCACCTTTCGCTCCTAGATCGTTTCTCTGGCGCCGGACATGGACGTCATTTAGGGGTCACCAGGGTTGCTGCTGCGACCCCTGGCATGCCCCTTGTCACCCCTGGCACTGCCTTTGCGACCCCTAACATCAGCAGTGCCAGGAACAGAAGCATTTCGTACTGGACGTCGGTAAGGGCTTCACTCGCCTCTGTTTTTGTAACATTTTTGTTATACAAATAGTCAATATTACATGATTTGCTATTAGTTTAATAAAAAATGGGGTATACATAGCTGGCGAATGCTTTTCCCTCGCAGCTGAGGTAAGGGGAAAAATGCTTTTAGATATATGTATGTTGTGTGCGTGCTGGCAGTTTTAAGTGTGTTTATGTAAGAGTGTAAATGAGTAGGCAGAGTGTGTGTTTGTATATGTATCAATATGTATGTGTAAGTGAAGGTCAAGTGGAATGTAAAGGCACTTCCGCTACCCCAGGCATTTTGGTGAATTGACCTTGGAGCCGCATCTTAAGCGGACTGCAGGCCACAGGGACTAGGTGACGCAAAATGATGGCAGCAATGCTGGAGAGCGGTCAGCAACCCGGAGAGTGACGTCAGCAGAATGCAATCCACCCAACGAGTCCCCATCATGGGGTGTGCCCTTACTTGACCCATCAGGCGTAGATAAACGCACGAGTGTGTGCTCTGAGACCCCTGTGTATGGTGAGGTGAGCTGGGCGCCTCGTGACCTGCTCTTTTACATTGTGCCAGGCTGGTTCGCTGCTCGGAAGGTTGTTTTCCATTGATCAAGATGTAGCTGACCTTTGACCCATCTCTCACCTGTTTATCGTTCAATGCTGTTCATCTGTTTCTCATCCCCCCCCAGTCTTCCTTCGAGAGTATATCCATGCACTCATTGGCTTTGCAAAAGTGGGAGAAGTGTAATTTATTTTCGCTAAACCAATCTTACTAGTTCATTTTCTGGAGCACTCAATAGCCATTTCCACACCCAAAGCGCTGTGCTTGTGTTTTGTGACTACACCTAGTTGCGACCAGGTGTTTTCTTTATTTGTTGTGCTGTTTGGACCTTGAAAGTAAAGAAATGTTTGCAGTTTGGTTTCTGGATCTCAGCCAAGACTGCATTCTCTAAATGCAGCTTGCTTGGTTAATGGGTTTGTGGCATGTAGTCAAACCCGAAAGTTAGGATGCTGATTTAGCCTACTCTTGTTTTGAATTTAGAAAAAAAGTAAATTCTTTTGAGAGTGACGAAGATGTAACTGTTCATTACATGAATTTTTTTTAATTTTGTGTGCCCCGTCTAGCTGCAAGTAAGACCAGCTACTAGCACATTCTTGGTTATTGTTTGGGCCCAGCTACTAGCACATTCTTGGTTATGGTTTGGGTCCTAGAGACCACTGAAGTGTCTGCTCCTAGCCTGTGGGAATGTCATGGGTCTTGCCTTCAGGTGGCCTGCCCTCATTGCAGCGGGTGAGGTGCCAATCACTGTCAACACAGATTTGTTGCAAGCATGTGCCACGTTGTCAGTCCACTAAACTGAAATTTGACTGTTTTCGACAACACCAGTTGTCTAGAAATATCCTTCATGGAACACAAGTTTCCACCGCTTCTGTCCTGAAACACCTTTTCCTGTCCTGAAACACCTGCTCCTGTCCTTCCTTAATGGATTCTTAGTGAGACACCCTGAGTATGACTGGTATGCCCAAACGTGGGTCCAGAGCACACAGTGTCACTGGAGCCAAACTGCACCTCGGTGACTAGGCCGAAACTGGTCTGGGGTTGCTTTGGTTAATGTCTAGGTGGGACATGCCCTTATAGTTCAGGTAAGTGCATAGAGAGTGCATAGGTAATTCAGAGTGCATAGGGAGTGCATAGACAGTGCAAAGTGCAGAGAGAGTACATAGGGAGTGCAGAGTGTATAGAGAGTGCAAAGTGCATAGGAAGTGCAGAGTGCATAAGGAATGCAGAGAGTGCATAGGGAGTGCAGAGTGCATAAGAAGTGCAGAGTGCACAGTGCATAGGTAATGCAGAATGCATACAGAGTGCATAGGGAGTGCAGAGCGCATAGGGAGTGCAGAGCGCATAGGAAGTGCAGAGTGCATAGGAAGTGCAGAGTGCATAGACAGTGCAGAGTGCATAGGGAGTGCACTCTGCACTCTTTAGTGACTCTGCACTCTCTATGCACTCCCTATGCACTCTGCACTCTCTATGCAAAGTGCTGCATAGGGAGTGCAGAGTGCATAGGGAGTGCATGATAAGTGCAGAGTGCATAGGGAGTGCAGAGTGCATAGGAATTGCAGAGTGCATACAAAGTGCACAGTGCATACAGAGTGCTGCATAAAAAGTGCAGAGTGCATAGGGAGTGCATAGGAAGTGGAGCGTGCAGGGTGCATAGAGAGTACAGAGTGCATACAGAGTGCTGCATAGGGAGTGCATATGAAATGCAGAGTGCATAAGAAATGCAGAGTGCATAAAGAGTGCTAGGGAGTGCTAGAGAGTGCCAAGTGACTGCAAAAAAAAGGTAATGGCAATGTAAATGACAATGCCATTTACTTATCTGTTTTCGAAACAAAAACATAAATACAAATGTTGCCATATACAATGCCAATAACTCTAACTTTTCCAAAGGCGAAACCATTGCATTGTAAATGCTTGTTTTATTCAACCTCTGAAGGCTGAAAAGCCGAGGCCACCGATCAGAATTGGAATTCTGCTCTTTGATTTCCTCATTTCATGTATTAACCCACGGAGCTGTCTTACCAGCGTTTATTGACCTGTGTGTATGTAGCTTAGGTGATTTTTTTTTCATTTTGGAAAGAAGTCTTGGGCACAAAGAAAAAGTAGTAAGCTGTCTCTGTGCCCATGCTGGGAGCAGCTCGGGGCTCAAGAGCTCTGCTGAGGGGCTTCCTCGCTCTGACTGCAAACCAACTTTGATGTTTTTGAGGGGCAGCGGTGGGATGAAACAACGAAACCATTATTTTGCGCTAAGAACCTGGCCTCTATGCCCCTGTTTGTGCTGCGCTTTCTCCAAGTGCCGGCAGAACATGTGCCGGATTCCTGGCTTTGCTGTTGAACATGAATCGTTTACATGTATTATTAGCTCTTGTCTTTCTTGTTTTTTCTTTCGGCGATGTTCTTGATCTGATAAGGGAAACAGTGACACATATCTCATTTGCATGCAGTAGCCAGCCGAGCACGCTGTATGAACACTGACACATGCTGCTTTCGTACATTTAATATTGTATGTGTTCAGATTGCGTGAACTACTTGTCCTCTCCGGGCCACTGCAGGCTGCGCCGCGCCAAGCACTTTTTTTTGTTGTTTAAGCACTCAATGAGTGCTCCACCAGCAGCCCCCACTTGTTTGTTTTATTTCTTTCTGCAGTCTGGCTCTCTTATATTCTAGAAGATCAGTAACTTCACCGTAGGGTAACGTAAAATTCACTTAAAACTTAACCCAAACACGTTCACAAATTTCTTCACTGTAAATGCATTTTCCAAGGAGCATGTTACGGTTTTTAAAAATCTGCCAATACTTTCTTCCTCTTCGTGCAGCTGGTCAGTCTCAAGCACCTCCGTTGCTCCCTCACCCGCCGACTAACCATTGTTCCCCCCCACCGTCTCCTTTGTTGCTCTCCAACACCTAGTGGCAATGCTTTTCCTCTTTCCTCCATGTGCTACTGCTCCCCTTCCTCCTCGCACTGCTGCTAGCCCTACTCCACGCTCTGCCCCCACTTCTCTCCTCCCTCGTCAACACACTACTGACCCTCCCTTGTTTATTCACATTTCATTTCTTTTCAAACACTTCTTCAACCTCTCAGGACTCTGTTGGTTTTGTGGATGTTGTTAATCTCCTAAGTTTTATATTTGACATTTTGCTACGATGAGGTGCTCCAATTCACGATTTCTTTTCATGAATTCATCCTGTACCACAAGCGAAGCACTATGTAATGTGAAGAAGGGGACAACTTAATCACAAATGTCACTCTGGAAGCTTTGCTCCGCACGTGCCCCATTACCACCTCTGGGGACACTGCTTTACACATACCAGCTTTCCCACCTCAGGAAACAATCGCCGCGCACATTAACTCATAAAGCACTGTCTGACACGTACCCCTACCAACACCTCTGACTCTACCAATCTACCGCCCTCACTCTACCGCCCTCACTCTACCACTCTACGGCCCTCACTCTACCACTCTTCTGCCCTCACTCTACCACTCTACTGCCCTCACTCTACCACTCTACTCCCTGTTCTCTTCTCTTCGCCTGTGCTGATCTGCTGTTCTCTTCCACCGCCTCTTTCTCTAACTCCCTGTTCTCTTCTCCTGTGCTGATCTGCTGCTCTCTTCCACCCGCCTCCTTCTTTAACTCCATGTTCTCTTCTGCTGTGCTGTTATGCTGCTCTCTTCCACCCACCTCCTTCTCAAACTCCCTGTTCACTTCTCTTCTCCAGAGCTGATCTGCTGCTCTCTTCAGCCCGCCTCCTTCTCTGCCTCCCTGTTCTCTTCTCCCGTGCTGTTCTGCTGCTCTCTTCCACCCCACCTCCTTCTTTAACTCCCTGTTCTCTTCTCCTGTGCTAATCTGCTGCTCTCTTCCATCCCACCTCCTCCTTTAATTACCTGTTCTCTTCTGCTGTGCTGATCTGCTGCTCTCTTCCACCCACCTCCTTCTCTAACTCCCTGTTCTCTTCTCCTGTGCTGATCTGCTGCTCTCAGCCACCCCACCTCCTTCTTTAACTCCCTGTTTCCTTCTGTTCTCCTGTGATGATCTGCTCTTCTCTTTCACCCGCCTCCTTCTCTAACTTCATGTTCTCTTCACCTGTGCTAATCTGCTGCTCTCTTCCACCCGCCTCCTTTTTTAACTCCATGCTCTCTTCTCCCATGCTGATCTGCTGTTCTCTTCCTCCCGCCTCATTCTCTAACTCTTTGTTCTGTTCTCCTGTGCTGATCTGCTGTTCTCTTTCACCCCGCATCCTTCTCTAACTCCCTTTTCTCTTCTCCTGTAACTCCATTTTCTCTTCACCGGTGCTGATCTGCTGCTCTTTCACCCCGCCTCCTTCATTAACTCCCTGTTCTTTTCTCCTGTGCTAATCTGCTGTTCTCTTCTACCCGCCTCTTTCTCTAACTCCCTGTTCTCTTCTCCTGTGCTGATCTGCTGCTCTCTTCCACCCCGCCTCCTTCTTTACCTCCCTGTTCTTTTCTCCCATGCTGATCTGCTGCTCTCTTCCACCCGCCTCCTTCTTTAACTCCCTGTTCTTTTCTCCCGCACTGATCTGCTGTTCTCTTCCACCCGCTTCCTTCTTTAACTCCCTGTTCTCTTCTCCTGTGCTGATCTGCTGCTCTCTTCCACCCCACCTCCTTCTTTAACTCCCTGTTCTCTTCTCTTCT
This sequence comes from Lissotriton vulgaris, assembly GCF_964263255.1. Classification (NCBI taxonomy): domain Eukaryota; kingdom Metazoa; phylum Chordata; class Amphibia; order Caudata; family Salamandridae; genus Lissotriton; species Lissotriton vulgaris. The sequence goes on from NW_028241743.1 coordinate 708,984, forward strand.
CCTGTGCTGATCTGCTGCTCTCTTCCACCCGCCTCCTTCTTTAACTCCCTGTTCTGTCCTCCCTGCTGATCTGTTGCTCTCTTCCACCCGCCCCTTCTCCAACTGCCTGTTCTCTTCTCCCATGCTGATCTGCTGTTCCCATTCCCAGCCTCCTTCTTTAACTCCCTGTTCTCTTCTGCTGTGCTGATCTGCTGCTCTCTTCCACCCGCCTCCTTCTTTAACTCCCTGTTCTCTTCTGCTGTGCTGATATGCTGCTCTCTCCCACATACATCCTTCTCTAGCTGCACACACACATGCATACAACCACGCACACATACAACCACACATACAATCTCACACACAACCACACACACACAATCACATACAACCACCACACACCCAACCACACACATCACCACACCCAACCACACACCCAACCACACACCCAACCACACACACAACCACACACACAAACACCCACACAACCACCCACACACCCACCCACACAACCACACACACAACCACACACACAACCACACATACAACCACACACACAACCACACACACAACCACACATACAACCACACACACAACCACACACACAACCACACACACAACCACACATACAACCACACACACAACCACACACACAACCACACATACAACCACACACACAACTACACACAGAACAACACCACACACAACCACACACACAACAACACACAACCACACACCCAACCACACACACAACCGCACCCAAACACACACAACCACACACACAACCACACACACAACCACACAAACACACAAAACCACACACATCTATCTATCACCCTCCATCCATCTTTCGCCCTCACTCTATCCATCTTTCGCCCTCTCTCTAGCTATCTATCGCCCTCACTCTATCTATCTATCGCACCACCACAGCATCACTCGTCGCCACCACAACATCACTCAGCGCCACCACAGTATCAATCTGTGCAACCATTCAACAACAACTGGTTCAAATATGTTCTCTCAATGTTTCAAGATTTATTACAAATGTCACAAAAAGATGTTAATATTTCACTTCTGTTCTTGGATTTTCGTCACAATAAAATACACTGAACATAATCTTCACAAAAGTTATTTACAAAAGTTTAAGCTATTGCCATTATAAATTACAATAACTTTTATTTAAAAATTAATTATTGAAAGAAATTAAAATCCATAGTTATTCGTAATATCAATACATCTAAGTCACGTAAATACAAAACACGTTGCATTACAAATGGTATAGGTGTCACATTTGCAAAAGTTAAATGTTTTGGCATTGTAAATGACAAAGCTATTAATTTCGCTATTTTCAAAACCAACACATAAATACAAAAATTGTCATTTACAAGACCAATAGCTCAAACTTTCCTAATGCGAGACCTATTGCATTGCAAATGCTTGTGTATGTATACATTTTAATCAGACACCACTCTTTTCTTGCCTTCTGCCCCCTGATTGTGCTGCTTTTCTTGCCTTCTGCCCCTGATTGTGCCGCTTTTCTTGCCTTGTGTGTGTGGCTCTGTGTGTGGCTCTGTATGTGGCTGTGTGTGGGGCTCTGTCTGGGGCTCTGTCTGTGTGTGTGGGGCTCTGTCTGTGTGTGTGGGGTGGCTAGCTTTTTTTGTAGGTGGCTCTATGTGTGGGTGGCTCTGTGCGTGTGTGTAGGTGGCTCTGTGTGTGTGTGTGTAGGTGGCTCTGTGTGTGTGTGTGTGGGTGGCTCTGTGTGTGTGTGTGTAGGTGGCTCTGTGTGTGTGTGTGTGTGGGTGGCTCTGTGTGTATGACTCTGTGTGGGTGGCTCTGTATGAGTGTGTGGGTGGCTCTGTGTGGGTGCAAAAGCAATAGGTCTCGCATTTGCGAGCGATTAAGCTATTGGCATTGTAAATGACAATGCCATTTATTTATGTTTTAAAAACAAAAACATAAATAAAAATAATGTCATGAGCAATGCCAATAGCTCTAACTTTAACAATGTGGAGACCATTGCATTGTAAATGCTTGTTTTATTTAGGCCCCTTTTTATGGGGGTGGGTGGTGGCTGCTGTACCCCTTCTGTTTTTGCTTCTTTACATTAGTGCCCCCTTTCTCCTTGCCTCCGGCCTCTGTTTGCAATGTAGTGCAGGCATTGACACCCCTCCAGCACTAACAGTCTGTCCTGTCCCTTTGTGGAGGAAGGTTGTGGATTTGGGCCAAAACTACCCCCTGCAGTGGGCGGAAAGCACCAATGGACACCAGAAATGCTAAAAGAAAAACGCAAAAGTGTAATGGGCTTTTTGTGGCACAGGGTCATGTCTCCAACTCCTTCCAAACCAGCATTTTGTGCCTCCCCGAGAGGACATTTCTGGGTATGCCATCATCTGGCCCTCCACAGGGGTGGAAGGGACCACTAGACACAAAACCAAAACTAATGAATGGGGTGAGTGGTCCACCCCCTCATGTCATGGCCTCATGTCATGGGGTATGGCTCATCATAGGGTGGGACTGCACCCCCCTCCCGCCCACACACACACACACAGTCATTAACAATATTTCTGGGCTCCCCACCCCTCAAATGGGGAGTTTGTATTTATTCTCAAAATGCGCCTCATCAAAGGTGCAAAAAAAGCCCCAGTAGCTACCAGAATTATAAACATTTTGTAACTGAAGATTGTGGTGTTCAGTTTTCACAGGTCTTAGTTTTCTCTGGGGGCTGGCCAATCCCAGGCCCAAATACCTCACCTACCAGCATCTGAGAATGATTGGATTCAGTTGAAAAATCTTGATATTTTCGTGATGTGTTTTGGAACCTTTCTTGTGGTTGACGAAATGAAATACCAGCATTTGTAAAGCACACATCTACCTCCGAAAAGGCAGAACATTTTAACAAGTTGTGTGAATAACTGCTATTCCTAAACTCGGGTTCTTGGACACATTTCAGAATGCATTGCTTTCCCTCACCCCTGTTTTTTATTGAATGGCTGCATAGAAACAAAATGAAAAATTATTATAAGCCACAGCTCTGTTAATGGCTGTGGGTATTGCATTGCCATATATTTCGATATTTCCAGCATTACTTTCAGCATCTTTAATTTCAGTGATAAATTCACATCCATTTTTTATTCATTAGAATTTATCTTCTTAATGGATGTATGCCAACAAAATGAAAAAAATATTATAAGCCAGAGCTCCGTTGATGGCCTTGGGTATTGCATTGCCATATATTTCAATTTTTCAGCCTTGCTTCCAGCATTTTTTATTTCAGTTATTAGTTTCTTAGGGAAAACCATAAGTGATCTTCACAAACGACCGCTTGCTGAACTCTGAATTTCGTATACCTTTCCAGGTTCTCACATAAGTCACACAACCTTTCCCCTGCAAACTGCAGTTATATAGAAACCCACAAGGACAGAGAAAGCCGAGTATAACTTAGAACATTGCAAAAATTGTTGCAAGAGCAATTATTTTCGTTTTACAAATCTGCCTGTGTTTGAAATTTGGAGAGAGGGTCGTCTTAGCTAAGCAAACCTTACGTTGATGCCAATAAAATATTTTTTCGCAGCACTTTTTTCTGTTTAATAATTGCCACTTTTTAGTTATTTTCTCGGGTTCCACCAGGGAAAACCACAAACACCATGCACCTTTAGAATCCCTAACATATGATAAAATCATGCAAATTTGGCCAGTATATCTTTTGTGGACCAAAAGTTTAGAAGGTATAAGCACATGTCAAAATAAGGGCTTGGTCTTAGGGATAAGTGTGGATCCTCATGGAACCTCATATTTAGGCCATCACCAGGAGGAGGATGTGGGCACTTAGAGAAAAGTCTGATGCATAGAGGGCTTCCGCTATATCACACCCCCAGGGGGGCTCCCCTTAATCCTTCTGCCATAATTCTTCGCAGGGTATGCAAGTAGGCTTCAACTCCATGGACTCAATAATCCTGACACTCACCGACTCATGGGCATAGCCGACCTGCAGCCAACCATCGCCTCCTTCTCAGTAGTCAGCATACAATATGTTCACCGCCTACTACAGGCGATGCCAGGGATCACCTCATTTCCCTGTGTTAGTTTCATTGCCTAGTAACACAAGCCTGCTGCCTCCAGCATTCATTAGGGAGAGAGGTTCATCCCAGGAAATGGAGCCTCAGATTCACTATTGGCCCCTTTTTTTAATCTGCCCAGTCACTGCCCACTCACAGGCCCTCACTCCAGCAACCACAAGTCAAGCATAGCTCACTGCTCTCTTCCTGTACTTCAGGATTCTCCACTGCACAGCATCTGCTGTCCGAAGAAAAATCCCAGGCTGGAGGACAGTATATCATAGCCCTGTGTTATGCAGCCAGCTTAAGTTGACTCTGGCAACGCCACACATTCTTTGCGATACGGACATAGAATCAAGATATCATGTTTGTTTCCCCAGCCATTAAAGGGGACACAATATGTCTGCAAAATTAGCTGATTGGAGCCTTTATAAATCCGTGAATTATAAGTGGAAACATATTCTGTTTTCTCCCTATATCTCAGACATCCAATTGCGATATTTTTCTTTAATCCTCGACTTGCATTTTCCTGAATTCTGGGCTTTTAACACTAAGCCTCTTGCATCCCGTAAATCTGTGCGGAGTGCATTCTATTTTAAGTCTATGTTTATCAGATATTGGTTGAAAATCTTTCAAAAGACGTATTTATTTTTTGTATTTGTCTGATCGTTAGCTCGTGAGCTACTGTAGCTCTCCAGCTCACCTGTGTGCAGCCCAGCCTATTAAATTAGAAAGCTTTTGCTTGGTTGAATTAATATACATATAACAACATTGAGACTATACAACACTAATAATATTAGCTCTCAATGCATTTCATTGAACATGAGTAGCTCTCAATACAGAAAAGGTTGGAGACCCCAAATGTGTCCCATTTCATACACAGATCAGCTGACAGAGATAAATTGTTGGTAATGTTACAAAGTTCTGTGGGTATTGACCAACTTATCTACCAAAAGCCACCACCTATAGTTATAGACTGTAAATCTATGAGTGATTTGACGTTGTTTGTTTTGTGTTCTCAAAATGTCCGGATGACTGCTACCTCGTGTTGGTTTCTAGTTTTGATGTGCTGTATATTTAGTCAATGACGTTGAGGACATTTAGACTGTTGCTTTTGGTGTGAGGCATCTCTGATGAAGATTGCATCTAGACTGTACATAAATATGGTCTATCAACCGCATATTTGTTAATATGCATGGGATATTGTGGCAGTTGCGCACATGGGTAAAGAGTAGGATGCTCATGAGATTTCTAGAGCTGGAGATACTGGTGTTTTGCATGTGGTTGGTGTATTTTTGTGTAGAGGTGAAAGTTGTGTGCAGGGGTTGTGCGTGCCAGCTCATGATAGTAACTAACCTGAAGCGCGTGGGCATGAAACGAAAAACATGAGTTGCTTTTTGCTCTTCCACCTTTCCCTTCAGGCACTTGGGCGAGAATGCAAAAGCAGATTGGCGATAGTGCAATTGTCTAGCAGGCAATTAACTAGGAAGGTAGTGGATAGCAATGAATTAACAAACTACGGATGATCTTTTTCAGGTCCCAGGAAAAGGCTGGTAAGACTCCTAAGAATGGCATGCCTCTTTCATTGTTTGCTTCAACACTTAGTTATTTAAGGCTTTGTCTTCTATTGGGATATTTTAGAGTGTGGAAGATCTGCACGCATGGGATTGGCATTTTGAGGACGTTATTTTTGTGTTTGGTGCGGTATTTCAACTATCGGGAGAGTGCTGCAAGGTATGATCATATCAGTGCCACTATATGTTCCTCTTCAAGCCAATGAGCATATCTACTGATGGCGAAAAGTGATTGAAAGCTGATTATACAATACTATGTACAATAGTTCCGAGCTGCATCCTAGTGTTGGGTTTCTGACTTGGTTTTCATTTAGCTTCTCACGTTAATATGTTGTAATAGAGTTCTTCATATTTCCTTGTCAAGAGGAATTGTTGATTCCGGCAATGCTGGCTCAGTGGAAATGGATGACTACACTACGTTTCTTCCCTTGTCCGACATCACATTTACTCCATGTCATTCTTGGGTCCACTCTCCCTGGTCGCCTATTCATCACCCCCCAAGCATCTAGATGTTAGGAGTTCCTGCAAAAAAAAAATTTGAGGGAAACATTCAGACTTTTCTAAGCCTTGTGTTTTCCATGCCTATTCACAAAATACACTACATTCAGTAAAAGAAAAGAAAACTCCTTCCTTTACCAAGCTACCCTACATTATAACGACTGAAAACGAGATACTACAATATCACGTACAATATTACTTGTAAACAAATAGGGTTGATATGAATATTGAAACTGTTGAACTTTTTTTTTTTTTTTTTTTTGGTGTAAGACGTTTATTAAGTACTATCAGGTGTACACTGCGTCACGCCAACAACCCTACTGTTGAACTTTGAATTAGTTGTTTGCCCATAAAGATAAAAACAGAAGAACTGTGATAGATTTACATTTTTTAAATGTATGAATATTCAAATCACTTTAAATTAATCTTAATGAAACTCCTGTTTTCAACAATGCTGTTAGTTTTGTTGGTTATGAAAACCAAACTTTCTTTCTGTTGTAAAATGTGGTCCAGTTTGATACTAATCTTCAACTGGACAATGCAAATGTTTGCTTTCGGAGCTAACTTATAATGATAAAAATGATCCTAAAAAATATAAAGAAAAGCTGACTTATCTTCCACTGAAACCCCTATATGTAATTGTCATTAAATGTATGTGACTTATGAAAAGATTAACAAATTCTGACTGAGCTTGTGGCCTGGCGGTTCGGGCTGGACTGTTGCCATGAGGAGCACAGTCAAGACTGATTTGCATATGGCTGGGTCCAAACTGGGGTGGCGTGTTGAGCATAAAAACGATGGATAACAACCCAGATCTATGACTGGGATTAATGTTTGCATTGTTCAGCATTCAGTCCATCATCTGTTCTTTTTGCTTTTGTCGACCTAAGTGGGAAGAATATGCCCAGACGTGGGTCACATGCTCGCTGTGCCACTGGGTTCAAGCTAGCCTGGCTGATGAAGGGTAATACCCTGAAACCGGTCCCAGGATGCTTGTTTCCAGTCCAGGGAGGGCTTGGCCCAGCAGTTCGGACTGGACTGTTCCCATGTTGAGCTTGATCAAGATTGATGTGCTTATGACTGGGTCCAAACTGGAGTGGCACGCTGACCAGCAAAATAAAACGATGAATTAAACTCAGATCTGACTGGGTGTGAATGTTTGCATTGTTCAGCATTTCGTCCATCATCTGCTCTTTTTGAATTTGTGGATATGACTCATGTACCTTTAAAATTTTAGTTGTAACCATTTGATACTCCTGGAATGTCAGAGGTGATTAATCTTAAATTATTTCCTCTTGAGTATTACTTTTTTGCATGATGATGCAGTACTCAGTCATAACATGTACCACTCCATCCCATTAAAACACAATTATCATCCATGCTTTCTTTGCAGAATGGAGCGATGGCTACTCTGTGGTTAATGACAGTGATGAGGGGGAATTTTGCCAGGAGAACGTCATAGCTGGTACACATTCTAGTAAGTATTGCTCCTACACTGAATAGTCAATTATTGCTGCATAGGACAATAAACAAGATACAAAGGTATGCCATGAATAAACTTTGTTCACAGAGCTAATGTTTACATGGAAAGTTATTTTGGTATTTTCTATTTTTTAGAGAGAACCGGAAAAAAAGCAGTGAACCTCATATTAGCCTTAATATTTGTGTTGACAAAACAGTACTTTCTTAGCCATTACTGTACCGCTGTTACCACAGAATGGGCAAAAGCTGTGTTTCAGGTATTTTTAGAATTTTCATTGAGGTTGTAACAACTGTAATTTTGCTCTGCTGTTGACTGATGCGAGTGCATCCTTGGCATCCATCTTTTTTTTTTTTGCGGAGTTTTTTAAAGCGGGAACTAGACCCAAAGGTATCGGAGCGCTTTACATGAGCACCAGTTATGTTACAGACGGACCCATTCATTTTTGTTAGACACGGGGAGATTAAGTGATTTGCCCAGAATCACAGAATGTTGAGCGTCCCTGCCAAGACTCAAACCCAGTTCCTCAGTCTACCGCCCTAGGCGTTAGGCCACATTCTCTCCCCATCTTTGAATAGAGTTTTCAATCCTTCAAGAAAACCATTCAAAGGTGGCAGCTGTGTGTCTACTCACATCTGCAGTGTCCATCTTTTAATCTATTTTGATACCCCATTCAGAAAAGGCTACCATGGATGTGCACAATTGTTGGCCGTCTTTGAATCTGTTTTATCACATTCAAAGATGGCTAGCTCAGATGTGTGTGTGCATCCACAACAGCCATTTTATAAATGGAATTTTTTGCAAAATAACAAAATAGATTAAAAAATGTACCATGCTCATGTGTGAACATGTACAATTGACAATCTTGAAATGGGTAAACAACACTTTTAAGATGACCACTAGCTGATAGTGCAGAGTACTGTGCTGAAGTGCCAGGGATCTCTGGGTCAGTCAGACCTGGAGGGTGGTTAAAAAGACATAGAAGAGGAGGAAGGTGGGAAAAAGCTTAGAAATGAGATGAAAGTGAGAAGAAGAATTAGAATATCATCAATGTAATGGTACATTCAGTTGAATCCAGTCAAACCCCATTGAGTCCTAACATTTCCTGGGAAGGATTAATGTAGGATTTAGGAGGAAAGCCATTAAATCAGGAATAGGGAAGTGTGAGGGCCAAGAAAGCGATCTTGTAATGGGTAAGGGGCTGACCAACCCACTTGATTTTAAACAGGATTAATGGTGTGATGCTGAAATAATTTGAATACTTACACTTGTAGAACACTGTGATATTCTGCTATGTTCCATAAAACATAACACAGCCTGTTTTTACTGACAGGACCACAAACCGGAAGGATTAATGAAGTTATGGCAAAATGTGTATTGACTCTATTGAAATACTGACTCATAATATTTTAATACCTTTGATGGTTGAGGAGTAGGGGTATTGGGATTGGATTTGTGAAAACTGCCCCATATTTAATATGTTTCCTCTTATCATAATATTTAGATTCTGTGCTTTAGCGATTGCTATGATTTTGCTGATTTCTGCAATACTTTTGTTTCAATTTGTTTGCCATAAGCGTGACTTGAATGAAGTCTTATAAAAACAACAATTAATAAGCCTTTGACTTAAATCCGGAGTTGTTCCCTCTCTGGAGTTGTGAGATTTCCCCACAGAACAAAATCCTTGTAGTGCAGGAGGGGTTGTGGGGCTGAGGGCACTCTACTACATTTGCTGTAGGAATGCCCTACTCTTACAGCTTACTGGACGCAGATTCTGGAGGAGACCGACCACCATTTTGACACCACGCTCCTACGCTTTCCCGAATATGTTATCCTGGGCGTATCTGATAGGCTCAAGTTTCCCCTCAAGTTTCGTAAAGGCAGAAAGATGGGAATAGCTCTGGGGGCAGCACTACAGAACATAATAGTTCACTGGGGTGTGGACGGAACTCCTGTGGTGCAGGGATGGCTCCACCGACTGTGGTATGTACTTGGCATGGAGCGCATTTCCTTCTCGCTCCAGGGAGATGGGGCCTCTTTTGCTTACCTTTGGCACCCCTTTTTTGCATTGCGTGCTCTGAGTTCCGCGAGCTCTCCTGCCCCAAGTATTTGCGGCTATTGCGCCTCCCCGCGTTAATGCAAGATCTGGCCCAACTGCTACCACTGCTGGCCCAACTGATTAGCTCTGCGCCAGGTTAGACTTCCCTCCCTCTCTTTTTTCAATTGGACTATGACGGTTTTAAGCCCACAATTTAGGCCTTATTCCTTGATGCATCTTGTTTTGTTTTTCAAATCAATAAAAAGATTTCCACCTAAAAAGAAAAAAACATTAAAAAATTGCAAGAAGGTTGGGGCGTGGCTAGCAGCCAAGCATGGCGGCCGCATAGAGTGAGAGCTCCCGAGGGCACTGCAGCCTTCCAGTAAATCCGACTCAATTATCCGCTACCACGCACGCCTGAAGCGGCGGCGTTCGAGTCCGGGGCCGAAGCGGTGCACCCGGTCCAAATTACAGAGCAATCGGCGCACCGGAGCCCGAGTTACGTCGTGTGGCGAGTGAGGGCCTACGACCGAAGGAGAAGCACCGGCCTCGCGTACCATCAGGGCCCCGGCGGAAGTGCAGTGGGGCCGGCTGAAGAAAGTGACAACACCCCGGTACCTGCCGAACATTCCGATCGAGCCTGGAGCTCCTGGCGACATCCCTCGGTGGCACGCGGACTACAGCAGCCACCTAACGGGACCTGAGCAACGCGAAGGTTAGTGCACCCCAGCCTTGGCTGCACGGAGCGAGGTCCTGCGAACACCCCCCCCCCCCCCCCCCCCCCCCCCCCCCCACAGAAGCCTAACTGGCGGCACAACACTACGGAGGGTACTTTCGCACACCGCGTAACAGCGGGGGAGCAGTGGGCACGTGTGCCACCCCAGAAATCGTCGGTACCCCAGGGGGACGACGCGTTACAGGACAGCAACGCGGGAGTGCAGGGGGGGGCCCTCGAGAACCACATCCTACCAGACGCACCAGCAGCACCAGAGCAGAAGCGGCGGCCCACCACGCGGCGGCCTGTCCAGTGTGCGGGGGGGCGGATGCCCGAGCCCGACGACTACACTAGCCGCGGTGGTAAAGAGAGGCAGACCGGCATGACAGAACAGAAGTGGGGTCGCAGTGGACACTCCATCCCAGAGTAGGAATATCGGGGGCACCGACACCAATCGTACCAGTGGCTCACCACATCCCACGCAAGCAGCCAGTGAGACTTCCCCAAACGGCAGGGGGGTCATTCTGTCCGCCTCCCGCTGCCGACTATTCTTTGGCTAATACCTGTCAGCGGAAACTTCCGAAGCCACGCTGGTCACGACGGCCTATAACTTACCCCTGGACCTCGCAAACCCCAACACCATGGCGGGTAAAGGCCTCAGGAGCGGATCCACGCAAGCTAAGCTGGATAAATTCGCCTATGGACACCAAGGACAACAGCAGACCACGGGGCGACCCTCCACAGGACATGCTCAGGACGCAGATAAAACAACGAAAATAACATTGGAAGACATCATGAGAACGCTCTCGGAGGTGAAAACTACAGTGGGCGCCATCTCCTCAGAAGTCTCCCTTCTGCGAGCAGACTTTCACAAAATGGCGGAGAGGGTGTCGCAAGTGGAAGTGGTCACAAAGTCACTCGTGGAAGACATCTCGGAGCTCCAAATGGCCATGGAGAGGATGCAGAAAGTTACCAAGCTCCTGCACGACAAGCTGGACGACCAGGAAGGGCGTTCGCGACGCAACAACGTCCGTATCCTTGGGCTTCCGGAGACGGAAGGGAAAGGGGCCATGGACCTCTATGTAGAAGACCTCATCAAGACCAAACTCCAACCCAAAGGCCTGTCCCACTTCTTTTCGGTGGAGAGAGCGCATAGAGTCCCGGGGGCCCCCCCCCAAGACGGGAGCAGCTCCAAGACCAGTACTAGCGCGGCTCTTTAATTTCAGAGATAGGGACGCGATTTTGCAGGCGGCAAGGAATTCACCGCCAGTGCGGATTCAGAATGCAACCTTGGCGTTTTTCCCAGACTACACGGCAGAAGTGGCCAGGCGACGCAAATCCTTCACGGAGGTTAAGAAGGCACTACGCGACAGAGAACTACCATACTCCATGATGTTCCCGGCAAAACTACGGATAGTGGCCGAGGGGAAGACCTGGTTCTTTGACACGCCAGAGGTGGCTCAAGAATGGCTGGAGGGCTGGAGACCGGCAGGGCAGCGACATCGCTCACAGCGAGACCGACCGCGACACAGTACTGACAGGACATCACCCAGCCAGTCCTCCCAACCACCACGCCAGGGAGGCGGAAATGGACTAGACTCAGACCTTGAGAGAGACCCGCTAGACTCCGGACAAGGGGCTCCGGTGTGACACTGAACTATATTGTTTTTGAGACTATGTGGGCCGCGGCGCCGTGGCTCGGACGCGGCTGAGTAGGGTGGGCACAGGCAGTGCCCGGAGGGGACTCACCTACCCCACGAGCAAGTAAGATGTTTAGGGGAGGGCTAAAGCACTCTGCACAGTTGGGGAAGCGGGCGGGAGTTTGTCCGTGGAGCAGGGTAGCAGGGAGGGGGGATGGGATTGAAGTTTTCATGTTGAAATGTTTTCTTTTGTTTGTAGTCATCGTGTCACACCTACATGGTTCTATCACCCGAGCATTTGTGTATCTCCTATGCAGCACAACACAAGTCAACACATGGATCACGCCACAGCACACGTTGTGTGCACAACTCCCTCGTCAGCCTAATGGCCAGGCCACTTAATCACACGCCCGCCGAGGACACCTCCACGACCAGGGGGGTTCCCCCACTACGCATACTGACATGGAATGTCCGGGGCCTGGGTGACAAAATCAAGAGAGGCTTGGTCCTCCAGGCCATAAAACGCCAGAATCCTGATATGGTCCTCTTACAAGAAACCCACCTCACGGGGTCCACCTGCAAAGCCCTAGACAGACGTGGCTACACAATGGCGGTACACGCAGACTTCACTACTAGCTCCAGGGGAACAGGCATACTAGTGAGAAAGTCTTCCCCCTTTATGGTGACCCGCCGTGTGGCGGATGACCAGGGTCGCTTCGCCGCGGTTCATGGGCAGTGGGAAGGCAGGGCACTGAACGTGGTATCAGTATATGTTCCCCCGGCCCTGCACTCTGTGGCCCTACCAGCACTGGGCAAATTCCTTCTTGATCTCCCCGATAGCAACACGATCATAGGGGGGGACTTCAACGCAGTTATGGATCCACTTCAAGACACCTTTCCCTCCAGAACCCGACCACGAGGCACGACACCACTGTCGGACTTCGCGGAAGCCCTGGGCCTGGTTGACCTCTGGCGAATGTTACATGCTGAGGCCACCCAATACACTTACTACTCGGCGGTACACAATGGCCTATCTCGCATAGACTACTTCATGGCACTGGGATTGGGACTAGGCACGATAGACAAGGTGGACACACTACCCAGGGGGATCTCAGATCACTCTCCAATTGTCCTGTCACTCACCACCGGAGGGAAACGGAATGCACGACTCTACCCAATCTACCCCAATTTCCTAAAAATCCCCAAGATTCGGAAAAAGCTCAAACTTGTGACGACACAGTATTTTGCTGAAAACACCGGCACGGTGGAGTCGCCTCCCACCCTATGGGAGGCGTACAAAACAGTCCTCAGGGGGCGGCCATTGCAGCAATTACGGGACACAAACGGGACTCACGGAAGGAACTCACTGACCTGGAACTTGCACTCGACACAGCCAATAACGCTCATATGACGAACCCCTCCCCGTCCACGACACACACCCTCCTGGTCCGGCAGCAACAGTACCTAGCTCACCTCAAAACGACAGAGAAGGGGTATATCGCAAACACTAGACATAGAATTCACGATGTGGGCGACAAAGCGGGTCGTATGCTGGCATGGCTAGATAAGAGAGGGAATGGAGCAAGAGGTATTCATAGGCTTGACACTGAGGAAGGGCGGACACTGGTACGCCCAGCAGAAATAGTTTGCGGACTAGCACGACACTTTCAAGAAATATACACACCGGAACGGAGGGTCACACGAGAATTGGCAACGGCAACACTCACAGACATTACCATCCCCAGCATCGCGCAAGCGGATAGAGACACCCTAGAACTAGACCCAACGGAGGAGGAGATCCAGCTGGCGATCCGAGCGCTACAGTCCGGTAAAGCACTAGGCCCTAATGGGATACCGGTAGAATGGTACAAGTCCATGGCTCCAGACCTCAGTGCCCCATTGTTGGCCATGTATTTAGAGAGTAGAGACAGGCTAGAGCTGCCGCTGGATCAACGTACGGCCACGATTGTAACAATACCCAAGCCCGGGAAACCCCCGACGGAGTGCACCTCATACCGTCCGATATCATTGTTGAACATAGAGGCCAAGATACTGGCTAAACTTCTAGCCGCCCGCTTGCTGCCCCACCTCAGTAAATTAATCCACCCTGATCAGTCGGGCTTTATGCCCCACCGGAGCACTGCGATGAATCTTAGAAGAGTCCACGGAGTGCTAGCTCGAACGCACCTCCTCACGGAACAGGCTGTGATCCTCTCTCTCGACGCCAAAATGGCGTTCGATCTGGTAGAGTGGGAATACCTCTTCGTGGTGCTGGAGCGCATGGGATTTGGGCCGAAATTCATAACATGGATAAGGTTGCTTTATGCGAAACCCGTCGCACAAGTGGTAGCCAATGGCCACACGTCACCGAGGTTCCCTCTAGGTAGGGGGACTAGACAGGGCTGCCCCCTGTCCCCCCTGCTTTTCGCTTTGGTACTTGAACCCCTGGCCATCCAGATCAGATCGACAACCCTGTTCGCGGGCATCAAATGGGAGGAGGGATGGGAGGACAAAGTCTCACTGTATGCAGACGACATGCTTATCTACATGACCGCACCGGAAACCGGCATCCCAGCCCTACTAGACCTATGTGACACGCATGGGCGCGCATCGGGCTACACCCTCAACTGGTCGAAATCCACCATATACACGTTGAGAGGCCCGGAGCCAAGACTGCAGGGGAACTGTCCACTGCTGGCGACGTCAGCTTCTTTCAAATACTTAGGTATTATCATCACGAGCGGGGAGGCTGAATTTTTTGTTAATAACCTAAAACCGCCCATAGATCGCCTGCGAGCAGATGTTAAACACTGGGCGGCCCTCCCTCTGACATTACTGGGCAGGGCGGCACTGTACAAGATGATGGCCCTCCCGAGACTCCTTTACGTCCTGGAAAACACTCCACACCTAGTGCCACCACGCTATTTCCAACAGATTGTTGCGCTGGTGACTGTCCTCCTCTGGAATACAGGCCCGGCACGCATAGCGTACGACAAGCTGGTAAAAAGCTGGTACGAGGGGGGCATAGCGCTCCCCAACATTCAGCTATATTACTGGGCGGCCCAACTCAAAATTATAAACTACTGGATCCACGCCCCAAAAGACGACCCGGCTTATCGGGCGGATTGGTCACAACTCGGGACGGACTGTATGCTGTCCGTGCTCTACAACAAGTCACAGCTGAAAACCCTCATTGGTCCGACCAAACACACGGCGGCGCTGTGGCACTTGGCGCAGGCCCGTCTGGGGTGGGCAGGCCGAATCACTAAAATGACGCCTTTGTGGGACACGAAGGCATTTGGGAATCTGAGAGGCTGTAAGGGGTTCGAACGGTGGGACTCCATAGGTATCTCTACAGTAGGGGACCTCTGGGACAATGACTCAGTAATTCCGTTCCCACACCTGCAACAACAGTACAACCTCGGACCCACGGAAACGTTTCGGTATGTCCAGATTAGGCATGCGCTGCTACAGGCAATCCCTGCTGGCACCACATTACCGGACTCCTCCCCATTGGAAGATAGACTGCTAACAGACTTCATGCTCCAAAGCGCCACCTCCCTTACATATAAAAAACTGATAAACAATCTCAAAGACCCGACGCTAAAGCTTAAAGAAAAATGGGAGGGGGAACTAGGCGAGACAGACGAATTTGAATGGAATGAGGCGTTGGCCTCCCCGAGGGAGGTGGGAATCTCTAGTAAGCTCCGATTGGTGCAACTCAAAATCCTCCACTGCATCTACTACACCAGGACACTGTTACATACAATACAGAGAGCGCAGCGCCCCTTCTGTTTGAGGGGCTGCGGGGAGGAAGGGACACTGATTCACACACTATGGGAATGCCCACAAATACGTGAATTCTGGAGGCAGGTGCTCCGATCCATCTCCCAGGCCCTTAAACTTTCCATTTTGCCTGAACCACGTAAATGCCTCTTAAACATCTGGGACCCCAATGATCTGGGCAGGTATGAGCTGATCTGGGCATCACTGGCACTGACTGTGGCTAAGCGGGATATAGCACAGAAATGGGGGGCGCCAGACGTACCTACCTCCAGTAGATGGGCTAAAAACATGGACATCCTAATGGTGACAGAGAGAGCGGTTTATGTACTTAGGGCAGCGCCCCGGAAGTGGAACAAGGTCTGGGCGGCGTGGAACATATACAGAGGGGAAATCTGTGAGCCCCTGCCTGAGGGAGAGGACCTAGACTCGGAGGGGGAGGAGGAGTGAATGGATGGTTGTGGGGCAGTGGCCTCATGCACGGAACAGTGTGACACTAGCGGCACTGACCTGGCCGTACAATGCAATGCAAGCGGTGGCGCAGGCTACTACATGCTAAGGGTGACACAAAAGGGTTACGATGACACATGGTTGGGGGGGTACGTTGGGACGTTTGTTGATAAAGTTCTCATTAAAAAGAGATGTAGCCTTCGCTGATAATTGAGGGAAGGGTTAATAAGGGACCGCAAAATACGCACTGTAAACCTGTAATTGAGATATATGCAAGGCCCGTGGGGCCACCAACAACTCAGTCCTTGTTACGAAACTGTCGCTCATTACTTACTGGTATGATACTTACTGTGAACTGTAACGATTACTGAAATGATGTATGCAACTGATTAACCATTATTCCTTCCTATCAATAAAGTTTTTAATAAAAAAAAAAAAAATTGCAAGAAACATGGAAAAGGTAAGTCACCTTTGCCCTCTGTCTCTCACAGGATCTTCATCCTTGGAACGAAAGTTGGTTGTTGTTAAGCTGGCAAATCGTCCTCCAAGCGGTTCCTTGCAATTACCTATACAGGATGTGGCCCCTGAGCTATCTGTATCCCCTCTGGCACTCCCGGATCTGCTGACACTCGCAAAAACATTGGTGGAATTCCTGGTGCCAGTTCTCTCATGGCCCTCAAGGCCAGTGCTGGTTATGCACCTTTGCTCCAACACACATATACGATGTTCTCCAGCCATCTATGCTGTAGCGCCCCACCACAGAAGCTTCCAGACGCGACGTTGTTGGCGCAGCATCCAGCTTTCACTGAGTCTTTGGCTCAAAACAGACAGAGAGAAGCTCAAAGGCTCCTAGAAGAGGAGTACTGACAGGATCCATTATATATTTGGATCAGATGCAGACTCTTTAAATCTCTATGCTTGTGGTCCTGACGAGGGAGAAGAGTAGCTACACAAATTGGCTGGCCTATCTTGGTCCACTGGGCTTGACACCTCTCTTGAAATGGAACTGGAATTTCCCTCTGGGTCCCCTGTGCCAGAAGTTGTATCCTTTCATTTGATGGTCAAGAAAGTAACTGAGGTACTAGATTTATAGTTCTCCATTGTGGACATTAAAACCAACTTCTTCACTGAGGTTCTCCTTCCATCTGCTCCAGCCTTGAAACCCCATTGCCATTCTACAAGGCCTTGATGCAGTCATCATAGCTGCCTGGGAAAAGCCCACCTCTGCACTTCCAGTCAACAGATTTGTGGCAAGGTTGATAGCTCCCAACACTTGGGGATCCGCCCTTCCTCTCTTCACACCCATCGCCATCGAGTTTAGTCATTTAAGCTTTCTGCTTTTCAGGTCAAGTAGTGGATACCTTCTCTTCTGTCCCTTCAGACTGGGAATCTTAAAGGCTGGAAGAGTTGGGGAAGATGTTTTCAGCTGGCCGTATAGTGCTAAATTCAATAAATGCCACCTGTCTTCTAGCGCAGGACACACGTGCATTATGGGATGTAGCCCAACTGGCCACTCCACATCAAGAGAAGGACATGATTTCGCATTTTTCAGAGGCCGTCAGAGACCGATACAATGCCTTGTGACATATCAGATCTGGATTGAATGCCGCGTATTCTGTTACACACGCCTTGAGAATTCTGTCTCTCCGCTGCCACACCTGTCTTCAGACTGAGTTTCTCTTTCAATGTACAAACCAACTTCCTGGACCTCTCCTTTGATGAAGCACACCTTTTTGCAAACAAACCTGCTGCCGACTTGAAGCTGAGCAAGACCACAACCTAGTCTTTGATACAGCCCGTGCATTTCATGGACTGCTGTCAGTTTTCAACGCTTTTGGGGATTCTCCAAAGAGTTCCTCTCCAGTCAGTCCTTCCAGCCCCAGTCTCAACAACCCCAGAATCCCCTGGTCAAACAATACAGGGGTAGAGCCAGAGGTAAGAGCTATGGATTCGTCCAGCCTCCTTTTCCTCTCTGGCCTACCAGAGAAGCAGGTCTAGTTTGCTCCTCCAATTCTAGATTTAGACTTGTCCACCTTTCTACTGGCCTGGAAGGTCATTACTTAGGACCAGTGGGTCCTTCAGATCATCAGGCCTTTCTTCGGCTCTTCCAATTGTAACCCTGCTTGTTTCCCTTCCTTCAGAATATCTTTCCACCCTGCAACGAAAAGTAGAGCATTGGAGTTAGTACCAAAGCATAAGATTTAACAATGACGTTAGTCCTGATATTTCCTTGTTCCAAAGGACAGTGGTCTGCATCCAAACCTAGACATCACAAACATGAAGGTTTTCATCAGGAAGGAGAAATTCAAGATGCTGACCCTAGCTCAAGTTTTGTTGCCATTGGAATTCGGAGACTGGGTGGGGTCTCTCGAGTGGCAGGACACATATTTACACATTCTGCACTGCAGTCTCATCTGATTTACTTGCGACTTGTAGTGGGTTCTGCACATTACCAGTTTGCAGTACTCCCATTTGGGTTGACATCGTCACCTCATGTCTTCAACAAGGTGATGGCGATGGTTGCGGCCAATCTCAAAAGGTCGGAAATGACCATCTTCCTGTACCTAGACAACTGGCTTATCAAAGCTGGATTGCCAGAGATAGTTACTCTTCAGCTGCAGTCTACAGTCTCAATTTCTGTTTGACCTGAACTTTTCAAACAACATGCCCAAAATTTCATCTGGAGCCCTCCCAACACCTACCATCAAGTTAATTCTGGTTGGACACTACCCTTCTCTGCACCTTTCCTCCCCTTCATAGAATTCATGACATCTAAGAGATGGCTCCATCATTCCTTCCTGAAAGGCAAGCAAGTTCCAGTCCTGAAGGTCTTTTTGCTTCCTGCATGCTACTGGTTACTCGTAAATGTGTGAGAGCTGCGCAGTGGTGCCTCCCCAGGAAGTGGTACCAGCATGGGGGAGACATGTCAGACTCTCTTGTAGTTGTGGCTTGGTAGGGAAAGAAGGTAAATCAGCATTGTGGGATGGCCTTCAGTTCCCCTCCACCCGTGACCGCTGTAGTGACGGATGCCTCCTCTCTGGCTCATCTAGAGGATTTGGAAATCAAAGGCTTCTGGTCTCCAGTGGAGCAGGTCCTTCACATCAACCTGCTGGAGCTGCAGGCAATTCGATTGATGCTCAAGGGCTTCCCTCCATCCAACCTTGATCCATACAGATCTTGACAGACAGTACGATGGTGATGTGGTATGTGATCAAGCCAAAGAGATTAACGTCTCAACTCCTTTGTCACAAGACATTGAGCCTGTGGTCTTGTGCACGATACAAAGGGATCTGTTTAACAGTCACTCTACTGGCAGGTTCTCCAAATGTCATTGACAACAGACTGAGCCAGCTTTATCTTGGCAATCATGAGTGGCGTCTTTAGCCAGTAATAGTTCAGGACATTTTCACCCAGTGGGGCAGTGGGCAAGGTAGACTTGTCTGTTTCCTCAGAAATTGCAGTTCTGCTCTTTATAGTTTCCATTGAAGGGAGCCTTTGTGAGCGCGTTTCAGATGAGGTGGAACTTTCAGCTGCACTACACATTTCTCGATTTGTAAGGAAGATTGACTAAGACTGGGTTCAAGGGATTCTGATCATCCCGGATTGGCCAAGAAGGGTGTGGTATGTGGACCTTCGATGCATCTACCTATATCCCCTCTCAAGCTGACATTCAGACCACATATTCTCTCCCTGTCCACAGGGAGGGAGATTGCTGCACTCTTATCTCTGAGGCCTTCACCTTCATGTCTTTTTGAACCCCTACACAGTTTTCAGCTGTGCTTTTTAACAATGAAAACAGTGTTTTTGGTGACGAACACCCAGGCAAGATGGGTCAGTGAGTTGCAGGCCCTGAGCTCCCATCCGCCTTTCCCTGACAAATTGCTATTGCGAGCCAGGGCAACCTTCTATCCTAAGGTGGTGACTTCGTTTAACTCAGGCAAGTAATTTTCCCTGCCAACCTTCTTTCCTCCACCCCATCTCATGGAGGAGGTGGAGTAACTTCACAGGTTGGATCGAAGGCATGCTGTCAGCTTCTACATAGTCCGCACTAAAGATATTGAATTGGATGACCAGCTCTTCATCGGGTCCGGTTGATCCAAAAAAGGCAAAGTGGTCCAGATGTGGGTGCTGGCCATATGGATCATCCTCTGAGTTGATACCTGACATGCTCTGACCAAGAAAAAAGAACCTCTGGAAAAAATCAGGGCTCTTTCCACCTGAGGAAAATCATCATCATCTGCCCTTGTCAGATGGGTTCAGATCACACAGAATTGCAAATCAGCTACATAGGATTTCCTACACACTTTCGCTAAGCATTACAGCCTGTGTTGCCAAGTGCGTAGAGAATAATGTGTTATGGGGAAAGATTAATACGTTTCTAATTTAAGATTGGTACTGCACTACTCATTGTCTATGCCAGTCCCTCCTCTTTCCTAAAAGGCTTGGAAAAAATAGATGGAAACTGATGTCATTACACCAGGGTGAATGTCACGTGGCTTTGGTGACGTCATCTGACAATGTCACTTCTGGCGTCAATATGAAGTTCTAAAGTATACAAAAAGTGATGGATGAAATGCTTGAATTAATCTCAGCCACTGGTGATCACTCAGGCCTTATGGCAGTCCATTGTTACTTTGCATACCATATCACCCCAGTTTGGACCCAGCCATATGCAAATCAGTCCTGGCTCTCCTCGTCATGTGAACAGTCCTGCTCGAACTGCCAGGCCAAGTCCTCCCTGAACCAGAACTAAGCAACCCAAGGCCGGTTTTGCTTTTGGTATGAGCTCATGAGAAACTCTTCAACAGCTACATATATCAGAACATTTCTTAGCCTGCATCTAGATAAACATGAAGTAAATGATTGCCATATTAATTTCCTGTAAATATACAGATTTACAGAATTTTGATTGGCTAGATCAATTCTGTACTTATACCATATTTCAAACCATATTTTAGTCCAGTTAAGTTTTCACTTTCCTTCCACTTTGTTGTAATCTATTGAAATGCAGTAGCTAAG
Organism: Lissotriton vulgaris; assembly: GCF_964263255.1. Lineage (NCBI taxonomy): Eukaryota > Metazoa > Chordata > Amphibia > Caudata > Salamandridae > Lissotriton > Lissotriton vulgaris. The sequence continues at coordinate 730,212 of NW_028241743.1, forward strand.
AGTAAATGTACTGTTCTACTGTTAGTTGGAAGTATCTTCTAATCTGAGATCAAGCTACCTAAGAAAATATTTTGGAACATAAGAGGAACACCAGTTTCTATAACATAATTAATTTAGTTACAAACTCGGACTCCAAATCAATCCACTAATGAACACTTATAAAATGTGTAACGAATTTGCTTTAACACAAAAGCATGGCAAACAATGTTCATCAATAACCTTGTAGTATGAAATAGACATGGTGGCACAGAAAGTCTTCTGCTAAGAAAAAATAATGCTTGTGTTGTATTGGCTATATGGGATATGAAATGATACCTTGTCCATACAGAATTCCATGTTTAAACTAACAGCAATGCATTCAAATAGTTTTCGCATTGAGATTCAACATTTATTTTACCTCTGATAATTTATGCATTGATTAATAATTATAAATTGAAGATTTTGGAGGCTGTAACACATAAGCACCGTGTTTGGAATTAACAGGAATATCACTCCTTTTTTACCTCAACAGCTGCTATTAATTTAACATACCGTATATGAAAAAAACAGGCAAAGTACTGGCCCCTTAACCTATAAAGAAGGGGGGAAATACTGGTAATCAAAATGTTGATGAATCTAATTAATAACCTTAGAATTCCATTCGGGCCATTACTAGAACATATGATTAATCTTCAATTTCATATTGTGCTATTAAGTTGAGTTATAACTTTTCTCTATTCGTTAGAGATAACTTGAATGTCAATATTGTTGATAATAACCTACCCATGTTATTAATGAGAGGTGTAGAGATTGATTTAGGTTCATCGGGTATATGCTGTTCTACCTTAAACGAAAAAGGAAGAATTATAGTGCAACCCATTTAAGCATAACTAAACATGTGTACCAAATAACGAAAACCAAGAGTGCTTGGGGAAAAGCCGAGTGATAACCATAAAAATCAGGATCCTACGCCCCCATCTTGCTTCAGTCCTTTAGGTTTTGAAAGATAAATTGTTGCCTTTTTCTGGCTTCAAAAATAGTTTGAATGAGATTTATCATTAGTCGTAAACAGTGACTTGGGTAAATTGATTGGTAACTTATATTAGTTTATGAAAAAAATAATATTTGTTAGCATTATCTTAAATATATCAAGCTACTGCCTCCAAGATAGGCATAAAGAAGACTCTGTCAATCCCAAATTCTCTATATTTGAACTTGTAATCTTCAGGCTCAACGTAATTTGGTTCTTTGATTAAATTTGAGAACCGAATACTAAGGGGGCCATTAGGACTTTGTCCGCCCGTCATCCTACCGTTGATATGGACCGCCCGCCATAAGGGCGGGGGTCCCGTGGCCAGCATTAGGATGCGCCCGCCACAGAGACGGGTGCATCCAGCATTCCAACCATTGTGGCGGGCGGTGCACTCAGCACTGGCCACCACATTGGCAGGAAGGCATGCTGTGCACTTCCATGCTGTGCATGGAACTGCTGGGGGGTACCATAGGTGCACCCCCCGGAGTCCTTGGTGGCCCGCAAGAGGCCCCCAAAGCAGACTCTGCATGACTTTCCGCCAAGGAAAGGTATCTGCAAAAGCCCATCCTAATATGGCTGGCGGTGTCTGACAGACACCGCCACCATATAAACCCTTTTCCGCCCAGGTCATAATGCGACCAGGGCGGAAAAGCGGCGGACGGTGTTTCCGTCCGCCGCGGTCCCACCCGCCATAGTAAGATGGCGGGGGGGAATGGGTGGCGGGTGGGCAAGGATGTCGGGCGGATCGCCACCGCCCGCATGGCGGCGGCGATCCGCCCGCAATCCTAATGGGCCCCTAAGTACTTGGTTTTCTGAGTATTCCAATTCAGATTATTGGCTCCAGTCAAAGATGAAAGGCAAATGTCATTCAAGGGTACGATTTCTGATTCATCAACATTTCGTTTATGCCCAGGAATGCAGTAAAATGAATCCACTTTACTAAAGAAGGCTAACATTGTAATGGATGGTTCCGAAATTTATAGTAATAAAATAACGTTGTGAAGCGAAATATAATTCACTGTCTTGAAAACAAAAACCCTTTATGTTCAAATAGTGTTATTATGTTTTTAAATCTTGTATAGAAAAGGGTCTAAAGCTATGAGGGGCATCACTTTCCCTGTACCACTTCTGAAAGTAAAGTATGGAAAAAGTAATCCATTAACAAAACCCGAAGCCTTAGCAGAGTCATTGAGTGATAAATACTTCTAACAGTTTGATCCAGTAAGATGCTATTTTAGAGCTTGAGGTATGTATTCCCAAACTACAGAATCTACTTCATCACTTTTTCTGAATGAAGCGCAGAAGGACTCATTGGGAAGGACATACTTGATAACTTCATTTTTATACTGAATAATGATCTGGCCTTATTTGTAGACAATCTGCCCTTCAATAATTCTGATTGCTCACATCTCCAGTCTCAGGACTAGCAACTTATAACTTGCAGTCCAAGTTAATTACTGAAATTGGTCTGCAGTTTTTACATGAGGTCACATCTTTAACTACTTTAGGAATGTTATGTAATCACCACAAAAAAGGAATCCTCTGTCATATTGACCCAAATACATAAATGTTTTACACGACTCAAACGGCATGAATGGTAATATATTAAAAACAAATTGGGTAGACACCTCAACCAGGTAACCGTTTGGGCCTGGTGATCCCTTTGATAGACTCAATGCTCTTATAATTTATCCAATGGTAAAATCCTGTTCAAGAGAAAATCAATCAATCAGTACTTGTATAGCGCGCCTTCTCCCCCATGAGGATATCCAGGCGCTGGATTGCTAGGGTAGTCAAACAGCCAGGTTATATGTGTCTTCCTGAAGTCCGTCAGCAATTGTGATGTTCTGAGGTGGGGGGGGGGGGGGGGCGTTCCAGAACTTGGCGGATGCGTGGGGTCTGTGCCAGGGAGGCAGAGCAAAGGTTTCTAGATGGTTGGTGGAAGTTCAGGCGATAGTTCATGCATGCTGGTCCTTGGTCGTGGAGGGCTTTGTAGGCATGTGTGAGTAACTTGAATTGCCATCTTTTCTGGACGGGGAGCAAGTGGAGGTTCCTCAGAGGTTGGGCGATGTTCTTCCATTTGGGCAGGTTGGTGCTTAGTCTGGCCACTAAGTTCTGTATTGTCTGAAGCCTTCTTATGAGTTGGGTGGTGGGTCCTGCTCACAGTTTGTTTCAGTAGTTCAGCTTGCTGGTGATTAAGGCTTGTAGGACTATTTTTCTAGTGGTGATGGGAAGCCATTTGAAGGTTCTTCGGAAGCATGCAGGAGGTGTTGAAACAGGCGGAGGAGATTGCATTGATCTGACATTTCATGGTGAGTTTGCAGATCAGGTTGATGCAGAGGTTGCAGGCATAGTCTTTTAGTGTGAGAGTGGGTCCACATTCAGGGAGCCACTAGGTGTTGTTCCAGAGGGAGAAGTGGTTGCCAAAGATGAGCATCCAGTCTGTGATATTCTTCATGCAGTTGTGGAAGTTGATCTTAGTGGTGGTGGGGTCTGCTGAGTGTGAAAGCATGAGTTGGTTATTGTCTGCATAGGATATGATATTGAGAGTGGAGAGTGCCCTCTGACAATGTTTGTTAGAGGCATCATGTAAGTGTTGAGGAGGGTGCTTTGAGGGATGAGCCCTGAGGGACTCCACAGATGGTGTTCATGGGTACAAAGGGGAAGGAGGGAAGTAAGATTCTCTGTGTTCCATCTGTGAGGAGTGATGCAGTTCATCTGAGTGCATCTCCTTGACCCTGATCTATTGCAGTCGTTAGATGAGTGTGTGGTGGGAAACAGTGTCGAAGGCTATGGAGAGGTTGAGAACAATCAGGGCAGCTGATTCTCCTGAGTGCAGATGTAGTCCGTGGCGGCGGCGTGTCAGTTTCTGTGCTATGGTTGGCGTGGAAACCTGATTGGGAGGCATCTAGCAGGGCGTTTCTCTCCAGGTGTTCGGTGAGCTGCCAGTTGATGGCCTTCTCCATGACTTTGCGGGGAAGGTGAGCAGTGAGATGGAGTGGTAGTTCTGGAGTACACTGGGGTCGGCAGAGGGTTTCTTAAGGAGGGGTCTGACTTCTGCGTGTGTCGGGAAAGGTGGATTTGTTGATGGATGCATTGAGGATAGTGGTGATTTGGTGGATGATCTTGTTGCTTCCTAGGTTGAAGAGGTAGTTGGGACAGGGTCTGTGGGTGCTCCTGAGGGATCACTGACATAATATAGAATACCAAAATATAGACTTACCAAAATATCGTTGATAAAAATATAGAATGCAAAAATATCGAATTCCTATCTACAAACAGGTAAGTACAAAAATATCGAATCAAAAATATTTTTTTAAATGTCCTAAAAGTAATTTAAAATGAATAAATATAATTAACTAAAACACTTAAAAATACTTAAACTTAAAATTAATATTAATTTAAGTTAAAAAAAAGAAACATACAATTGTATTTTTAATATATATATATATATATATATATAGAGAGAGAGAGAGAGAGAGAGAGAGAGAGAGAGAGAGAGAGAGAGAGAGAGAGAGAGAGAGATATATATATATATATATAGAGATATTGAAATCCACAATCCTGCAGGCACGAGGGCTCAGACGAACTCCAGCGCAAAGACAGGTACAGACCACAAATGAAGAGTGCAAAAAGTGAAGCTTTATTCCAAAATGGGCAGCAGCATGACACGTTTCGTCCGGCAAACCGGACTTGATATATATATATTAACGTAATATTAGTGAAAAACATACAATATTTTTACCGTAGGAGAGCGGGAAAGCGTTGGATAGCGTAGGGGTAAAAATTACTATTCCCACTCCAGTGAGTTTAACAGTAGGGAAAGTAATGATTTAATATATTAATAAAAATAAATTAAATATCAATACCAATAAAACATTACCCTATTCCCCTATAAACCCACAAAACGCGACAGAACTAAAAAGCAAAATTAAATTAAAAATAATTAATAATTGCTAAAAATGTATATTTAATTTAATATAATTAAATTACTTCCCACCCTATTCCCCTATAAACCCACAACCCGCTACAGAATTAAATTACGCAAAAATTCAATTACATAAAATTCATTACTTAAAATAAATTAAACATACATTACAAAAATAATATACACTTTTCACACATATACTAACATACAAAACGCTTTAAAAAATTCGATATTATTAAAAATTCGATATATTTGAATGCCTATATTACGTACTTCGATTATTTTGACTTCTATATTTTGACAATCGATATTATATTACTTGCCTTCAATTCGATATTTTTAACCACTATATTGTGTCCATTCGATATTTTGTCCATTCTATATTTTTACTTCGATATTATGGCCATTCTATATATTTTTTTCGATATATTATGTCTAGTTACCCTCCTGAGTGGATGGAGTTCATGGTGCTTGTTGTGTTCAGTGTGGTGAGCTGTTCCCATGCAGTGAGATGTTGGTTGAGGAGGCTTCTGTCGGAGTGAGGAGGTTGGTTGGGGTTCGAAGTTCCTGTAGGTGGTTGAAAACTAATTAATTCTGGTAAATACATATAACTGTAGATTTATCACCTTTTGAATATTCTCCAGGCATCAGAGTGGATCTGGAAACTTTTCCTAAGTGGAACTCCTGTGCCAGTATGCATTGCTGTGCAGCTTTGTGCCAACATCGCTCCACTAGCGATGTGTGGAACCACATATCAGTGTCTCTGACATCAGATCCTTTTTTTTCATGCCACCAAACGCGAATCTGGAGCTACCCCTCGACCTTTCACAAGACCTTTATCTCAAAAGTATTTAAAAAATCCAGTGGAAAATGACTCTTCCCACGACCAAAGGGTTCAAACTTAGGGGGTCATTAGGATAGTGGGCGGAAAACCACCCCGACCGCCATGTAGGCGGAAACCAACCGCCCGCCTTCACCGCGGATACACCGGCGGCCACATTAGGAATCAACCGCCACTAAAGACCAACCGTGGCGGTAGCAAGCCAAGCAAAGACGTCCGACGCGGGCGGTGATGGCCAAAAATCGACCGCGGCGGTCAGAAAAGCTGCGGAAAAGCTACAACCCGCCGCAAGGACAGTGGACACACCCCACGGGAAATTAAGATAACCCCGAGGTGTCACGGTCGGAACCGCTGTTACCGACCTCCGCGGTCGCACACAAGAGTGAATGGGAAAAATAGCAGAAGAGCTGCAGCATAGACACCGCAGCGGACGGGACATGAAAAACATGGCGGACGAAGCCAAAACACTGCAGTGATGCCAAACAGTGCACAAATAAAATCAACCATGCCCCCCAAATACATAAACAATGAATGAAGTGGTATGCACACCATGTTTTTTTTCTTTTCTATTCGATTGCAACCGAATTTGTGTCATTTCCTTTTGCCTTTGCGTGCAAACTGGATTGTGCCTCACCATCATGCACTTTGCATAAACAACAACGATAGGGAGCGCGGACGTCACGCTCCACTCCAAAATGCACTGCAGTTATAGGATACTCGATCCAAACTCATTATTCCATTTGTCCATTTTCAATGTTAATCCGTGTTTTAATCAAAACATGTTTTATCTAGTTTTTTTCACTTTTTCTTGCGCTCAATAACCACATATGTAACTAATTGCGTTTTTTGGAAACTTTACGTATCAACATGCGCCAATCCAGGCTTCTTTGTGAATACAAATCCGACACAACAAGTAGTTCCAAGCAGCTTCTTTATTCTTAACCCAATGCATTTCGGGCACTTTTTGCCCTTCATCTGGGGTAGCTGAAAATTACAAAGAAGTCCATTAATATTAATAATAATAACCTCCCCTCAATTTAAATTAATACATATAGCATTACTCGACTATAACAACTTGTTTAAAAATGCATTGCATCAATTAAGTTACCAAGTTCACAACCTTCGATGCCTCAGGTTACTTATTTTGCTTAAAGAAACACAATTACAGCCGGGATGAATTTAAACGCCAATGTAACAAGCTGAGTTCTGTTATTTGGTTAGTTTGTTCATGGTTGCACAAAATGTAATACCAGGTATTTCTCGAGGCGTAATTTTCAGCTACCCCAGATGAAGGGCAAAAAGTGCCCGAAATGCATTGGGTTAAGAATAAAGAAGCTGCTTGGAACTACTTGTTGTGTCGGATTTGTATTCACAAAGAAGCCTGGATTGGCGCATGTTGATACGTAAAGTTTCCAAAAAACGCAATTAGTTACATATGTGGTTATTGAGCGCAAGAAAAAGTGAAAAAAACTAGATAAAACATGTTTTGATTAAAACACGGATTAACATTGAAAATGGACAAATGGAATAATGAGTTTGGATCGAGTATCCTATAACTGCAGTGCATTTTGGAGTGGAGCGTGACGTTCGCGCTCCCTATCGTTGTTGTTTATGCAAAGTGCATGATGGTGAGGCACAATCCAGTTTGCACGCAAAGGCAAAAGGAAATGACACAAATTCGGTTGCAATCGAATAGAAAAGAAAAAAAACATGGTGTGCATACCACTTCATTCATTGTTTATAAATATATCGCCATACGTTGGTTTTGCACCCGAGGACTAAAATGTTGAAATTTCTAAATCAAAAGAACTGACCGCGAACAAAAGCCACATACAAATTAACAGCAAGTTCCTGGCAGTGTGGAATAAAGAGGTCGCTTGAAAGTACAAACACATGGAGTGCAGAAGATGGACTTATGACTTTAATACATATATTGCAATTGAGAGGAAATAATGCATGTTGGGATTAGAAGTTTAAAAGAAACATAGGGTGTGTTAAACGCATTTTCATTGGCAGCACCTGTAGGGTGGAGCATTCATTAGGCTAACGGCTAAGCTGCTAGTGGGAGAGCTTGTTTTTGAAGCTTGGACTCATTCCTGCCTTGGGAGGATAAGAAATACGAGAGCAGGTACGCTCGGCGCATTGATAAGAGTGGGGCAGATAAATACTAAGCACGTTAAGATGAAGAAAGCATTTGGCTTTTATTGAGCATATGAACATGCTAACACTAAGAAATAGTGAGAGTTTAATACGCCTCGAGAAATACCTGGTATTACATTTTGTGCAACCATGAACAAACTAACCAAATAACAGAACTCAGCTTGTTACATTGGCGTTTAAATTCATCCCGGCTGTAATTGTGTTTCTTTAAGCAAAATAAGTAACCTGAGGCATCGAAGGTTGTGAACTTGGTAACTTAATTGATGCAATGCATTTTTAAACAAGTTGTTATAGTCGAGTAATGCTATATGTATTAATTTAAATTGAGGGGAGGTTATTATTATTAATATTAATGGACTTCTTTGTAATTTTCAGCTACCCCAGATGAAGGGCAAAAAGTGCCCGAAATGCATTGGGTTAAGAATAAAGAAGCTGCTTGGAACTACTTGTTGTGTCGGATTTGTATTCACAAAGAAGCCTGGATTGGCGCATGTTGATACGTAAAGTTTCCAAAAAACGCAATTAGTTACATATGTGGTTATTGAGCGCAAGAAAAAGTGAAAAAAACTAGATAAAACATGTTTTGATTAAAACACGGATTAACATTGAAAATGGACAAATGGAATAATGAGTTTGGATCGAGTATCCTATAACTGCAGTGCATTTTGGAGTGGAGCGTGACGTTCGCGCCCCAAATACATAACACACATACAAATAAAACAAATAAAGCAAAAATAAAATAAAAACCCTGGACAACTCCCACAACACACCTGACACCCAAAATCCACTTGGACACACCCACACAGCTGAGTATAAAGCCACCCCCTTCACAAACCACAATCCTTTGCAACACTCCAGAATAGAAGGCCATACCCCACATCTACCAGGAGAGCAAAAGAACACAGCACACACACACATCCACCACCACCATCACCACCACCTTTACACCAGCACAAATAATTCTACAGCACACGACACACCTCACACCTCAACACCATACCCCTGCACCCACAAACACCACACACCAAGACAACACAAAATATGCCCAAATTCACCGAGAGTGAGTTGACAGTCCTGGTCAATGAGATTGTAAGAGTAGAGCCACAACTGTTTGGTAGCCTGGTCCAACAGACACCATTAGCCACGAGGACACAAATGTGGGAAATGATAGTCCAAAAGGTGAATGCAGTAGGGACCACCCCAAGATCCAAGAAGGAGATCATGAAGCGGTGGCATGATCTCAAGAGGGTTGTCAAGGAGAGGAGGAGTAAGAACTTGACGCTGGCGAACGTGACTGGCAGTGGCCCTCCCCTCGAAAACATTCACACCATGGGAGGAGAAGGTGCTTGCCATACTGCTTCCTGAAAGTCTCACAGGAGTAGCCGGGGGAGCGGAAGCTGGTAAGTACAAACAAATGCCAAACAACACACTGAGAACTACTTCATTGCAATACCAAAACACCATTACACTGTCCACCCTTATCTTGCTTAGGAGGCCTGTATGGGGGAGGAAGTCCTGCACTACCACTCCCAACATGCCCCCTGTCCCACTGCTGAGCAGGATACAGGCCTCCCCCACCCAGGAGCAAGTGTCAGCCATTGCACTGTTCACCAAACAGACTTACAGGTCAGTATCCATCTTGTATTGGAGCACTGTTTGGGGGTGGGAGGCCCTGAATCACTACTCCCAGCATGCCCCCTAGCCCACACTCCAGCAGCATGGAGGCCGCCCCCACCCAGGAGCAAGTGTCAGCCATTGCACTGTTCAACAAACAGACTTACAGGTCGGTATCCATCTTGTATTGGAGCACTGTTTGGGGGTGGAAGGCCCTGAATCACTACTCCCAGCATGGCCCCTGGCCCACACTCCAGCAGCATGCAGGCCTCCTCCACCCAGGAGCAAGTGTCAGCCATTGCACTGTTCAACAAACAGACTTACAGGTCGGTATCCATCTTGTATTGGAGCACTGTATGGGGGTGGAAGGCCCTGAATCGCTACTCCAAGCATGCCCCCTGGCCCACGCTCCAGCAGCATGGAGGCCTCCCCCACCCAGGAGCAAGTGTCAGACATTGCACTGTTCAACAAACAGACTTACAGGTAGGTATCCATCTTGTATTGGAGCACTGTTTGGGGGTGGGAGGCCCAGAATCACTACTCCCAGCATGCCCCCTGGCCACCACTCCAGCAGCATGGAGGCCTCCCCACCCAGGAGCAAGTGTCAGCCATTGCACTGTTCACCAAACAAACTTACAGGTAGGTATCCATCTTGTATTGGAGCACTGTTTGGGGGTGGGAGGCCCTAAATCAATACTCCCAGCATGCCCCCTGGCCCACACTTCAGCAGCATGGAGGCCTCCTGAACCCAGGAACAAGTGTCAGCCATTTCACTGTACACCAAACAGACTTACAGGTCGGTATCCATCTTGTATTGGAGCACTGTTTGGGGGTGGGAGGCCCTGAATCACTGCTCCCAGCATGGACCCGGGCCCACACTCCAGCAGCATGGAGGCCTCCCCCACCCAGGAGCAAGTGTCAGCCATTGCACTGTTCACCAAACAGACTTACAGGTCGGTATCCATCTTGTATTGGAGCACTGTTTGGGGTGGGAGGCCCTGAATCACTACTCCCAGCATGCCCCCTGGCCCACACTCCAGCAGCATGGAGGCCTCCCCCACCCAGGAGCAAGTGTCAGCCATTGCACTGTTCACCAAACAGACACAGGTAGGTATCCATCTTGTATTGAAGCACTGTTTGGGGGTGGGAGGCCCTGAATCACTACTCCCAGCATGCCCTCTGGCCCACACTCCAGCAGCATGGAGGCCTCCCCCACCCAGGAGCAAGTGCCAGCCATGCACTGTTCACCAAACAGACTTACAGGTAGGTATCCATCTTGTATTGGACCACTGTTTGGGGGTGGGAGGCCCTGAATCACTACTCCCAGCATGCCCCCTGGCCTGTACTCCATAAGCATGGAGGCCTCCCCCTACCCAGGAGCCTGTGTCAGCCATTGCACTGTTCTCTCTCACTTAACAGGTAGGTAGCTATCTTAACTCTTCCTGATGTGTGTGTGGGAGACCTGCATCCCGAAACGCAGCAACAATTGCATGTAATGCATTGACATCCAACATGTATGAGTAAATGATGTTCCTCTGCACTATGAAATTACACACAGTGTTGCCATGAATTGTACTACTGTTGACTTCATATTTGTGTAGTGTACAGATAGTCCATTACACGCAGCTGAGACAATACTTGCACAGTGCCCAACACTGACCATTCCCCATCTACTCCACAGGTGATGAAGAACTCACTGCTGAGGACCACACCAACAACCAGCAGAGCCAGTCTCCACCCCCGGCACATGGACTCTCAGATGCGGAGACCCAAGACAGTTTGGACGAAGAGCTCCAGGCCGGCCCAACTGGTGTGCCACAGACCCAGAGGTCCCAGGCCCCCATCCTCCCCACCACATCCCCTGCTGCAACAACAGCGCAGCAGACCCCTGCTGTCACGGCCTCTGCCTCTGCCTCCACCGCAGCCACCACCGTCACCACCGCCACCACCACTACCACTAGTACCACCAGTACCACCTGCAGCACCCTCCCTGTCCCAGGAGATGACCAGCCCACAGCAACTACTGTGGAGGGCAGGGAGAGAGTGTGTGGACTGACAGTGGCGAGGCAAGAGGTCCGTGGCAGCAGAGCAGGTGGGAGGGCCAGGGTCACCACCAGACCTCAAGAGGAGTGGACACCATCCCTGGACCACTTCACCAGAGTAGTGGAGGCAGACCAAGAGGTCCAGGGACAAAGTGGCCGGTCGGATAAACTTTTAAGGGAGCTCATCCTGCTGATGAGGTCCATCGACAACCGCCTTGGACAGATGGTGGACCTTATGGGCCAGCAAGTGGCGTTGCAGAGGGACAGGCCTGTGTCCCAACCACCACCTCTGTCCCCTCCTGTTGTGCCGCAGGATGACAGTGCACCATCCTCCCCTGCGCCAACAGAGAAGGACGAGTCCCCTCACGCCGCTGGCCATTCAGCAGGCCCCCCACCGCCAAAAAGGTCTAGGGGGCGTCCAAAGAAGAGCCTGGGAGTCTCCGGAGGCAAAGCACCTGCCACACGCCAGTCACGGAGCCAGCTGTGATGACAACCCTCTTCCCTACTGCATTGACTGTTTGGACTGTCTTTACCCACATTTCCTTGGCAATGGGACCTGTCTGTTGGACTGGGTCACCACATCTATGTGGACTCTACTCTTGCATCTCATCGAACAGGACTGTCAACTCACTGCTCATTCCCCACTGTCATGTAAATATTTCCGCACAAATCACATGTCCACTGTCAAAATAAAATACCTGATGCACCAGATTTTGTGCTGTATCGTTTTTAGTGCAATATTTACAATGTTGACAATGGTCACTGGTCTCATTGTGGCATCACAGGCAGAACACTACACAAAACATACACAAGACACAACAGGCATACTAGACAAAGGGCTTCAGGTGTGAACAAATAGGGTCCAGCATACGTTCACATATGGAACGTCAATGTCACTTTTACCACACACAGGTGACTGAACGTGTACCTGTCTGTTACATCCGCGCATAGCTCTTCACAACAACAGCAACCACACCACACAATGTACACGTTGCACCTCGTCACCCACCTTCAAGTGAAGTAGCGTTCAATGAGCTGCTGGCGCAGGTCTACTCCTTCATCCTCTCCACTGTCCTCATCACTAGATTCAGGTCCTTGAGCAGGGGGTGGCCTTGGTTCCTCACCATCGTCCAGGAGCAGGGGGATCCCCTTGTGGATGGGCAGGTTGTGCAGCATACAGCATGCCAAAACGATCTTGCATACCTTCCGAGGCGAGGAGTATGCGAGTGCCCCTCCTGTCCTGTCAAGGCAGCGGAATCTAGACTTCAGCAGGCCAAAAGTCCGTTTGATTCCCCGTCGGGTCCTGCCATGGGCGTCATTGTAGCGGATGTCAGCCAGGGTCCTGGAATTCCTGAGGGGGCTCAACAGCCATGGCCGACTGGGATATGCAGAGTCACCTGTGAATGACAAACACCCATTGCAATGTTGCACATCCAGAGTGCAGCAGTTAACACACAGCACACCATATCAGTAGACATACTCACCCACAATCCAAACACACTCTGGATGCAGATTCTCCATCATCCGGGGCACCATGCTGTTCCTCATGATGTACGAATCATGCGCCGAGCCAGGATACTTTGCGCACACATGAGAAATGGTCATGTCCGCAAGGCACACCACCAGCACATTGATGGAATGATAATGTTTGCGGTTCCTATATATGTGCTCCGTCGCCTGCGGTGCCACCAGACCTACATGGGTAAAATCGATTGCACCAACATGTGGGATGCGCCCAGGGGGATAGAAGTCACCCTTCACGGCAGCCAATTCCCCTCCCCTAGGGAAATGAATGTAGCGATTCCGATACAGCATCATGGCAGCAAGAACATCCCTCAGCACCATGCTGAACATGGGCTGTGACATCCCTCCAGCGCTAGCCATGACGGTCTCCTGAAAGGAACCTGTCGCAAAAAAGTGGAGTGCTGCCATCACCTTGTATGTGGGTGTGAATGCCGTAGGATAGTGACGGCGAGGCTGCAGGTGGGGCTCCAGTAGATCACACAGGATCTTCAGTGTTGGTCTGTCCAGGCGGAATTTCCTAATTATTGCAATATTCTCCATGTCCTCCAGCACTATCAGGTGACGTAGGAGATTTGGTCTCCTCCTAGTTGAGAAGTAAAATTGAAAATGTCAGTAACAACCATCATGAGATGGCCGCAGCACATACCATCAATGATGTAATGGAAAAACCTCGACTGCCTGAGAGATGCATGGCACACCAGGTTACATAGCTGGCCTTTTGATACACACAGAGGACACACCTCTCCACTGTCAATACACAAGTGCCTCAAACACATCGGAGAATGTGAAAGCGCACAAACTGGAGATCACAATTCACATGTGCAGGCAAGGTGCAGCAACATCGGCCAATGTTTTGGAAATTACCATGTCTGTATCACACTCATCTGCTGTACCTGTCAAACCTCAATGCATCATCTAAACTCTGCACACATCCATCAACACAATGATCACAGTATCAGGAAAACGTTCAGTTGTGTGCATGAGCTGTTGTGAATGCACCAGTCTGATACGATACAATGCAGTGACACAAGCCTTGTCGAGGTCATCACTGACCCACAATAAATGGATTTGTAGCAGATCATGAACACCACCTCAAGAGTGTCAAGCATCATCAGCCATGAAATGCATAAGTAACATGGCAGGGACCACATACCAAAGTGTGTCACACTGAACGTGCGTCCACCTGTGGATGACATGGAAGTATGGCATTGTGTGTACAATGATGTGCCCTTCACCATGTTGCTGTTGTGTACTGATACAGTGTTCTGGATTGACATAGCTATTAATGGTCATAAATATAGCGGTACCAACCGCCTGTCCCCGGCGGTGTGACACCAGCACCACCCCCTTCACAAGTGTGGAAGCCATTGGCATATGGACATGTGTACATGGCAGTGGGCATGCTCCTCCGCATGAATCGCGGTACCTACCGCCTGTTCCCGGCGGTGTGACACCAGCACCACCCCCTTCACAAGTGCAGAAGCCATTGGCATATGGACATGTGTACATGGTGGTGGGCATGCTCCGCCGCATGAATCGCGGTACCTACCGCCTTTCCCTGGCGGTGTGACACCAGCACCACCCCCTTCACAAGTGCGGAAGCCATTGGCATATGGGCATGTGTACATGGCGGTGGGCATGCTCCGCCGCATGAATCGCGGTACCTACCGCCTGTCCCCGGCGGTGTGACACCAGCACCACCCCCTTCACAAGTGCGGAAGCCATTGGCATATGGACATGTGTACATGGCAGTGGGCATGCTCCGCCGCATGAATCGCGGTACATACCGCCTGTTCCCGGCAGTGTGACACCAGCACCACCCCCTTCACAAGTGCCGAAGCCATTGGCATATGGACATGTGTACATGGAGGTGGGCATGCTCCGCCGCATGAATCGCGGTACCTACCGCCTGTCCCCGTCGGTGTGACACCAGCACCACCCCCTTCACAAGTGCGGAAGCCATTGGCATATGGACATGTGTACATGGCGGTGGGCATGCTCCGCCAGCGCATTGGCGGTCATTGGATGATTTTGAATGATGCACCATCGCGGTAGCGCAACCCGGCACCAGCGGTGCATCACCGCCATGGAGCATTGCCTACAGCCAATGGGAGCGGTGATCGCGATGGCATGATGCACATTTGAACAATGCGGAAGGTGTACTCCGCCAGCATGTAGGCGGTCATTGGATGATTTTGAAAGAGGCAGACCTGGACAACCAATTGGTGCTGCTTTGCAGCTTACAGACGACCCCAGGGGGCTATACGTTTGTGGGAGTGAGCCTCACATTTCCACTGCTCACAGAGCCTGCTGCTTGGGACCTTCTCCTGCTGCTGCCTCCTGAGCTTGCTGTCTGGGACCCTCGCCTGCTGCTGCCTCCTGAGCCTGCTGCCTGGGGCCCTCTCCTGCTGCTGCCTGGGACCCCTCACCACTCACTTCTGCCACAGGTGTTCCATGTCCACACAGATGGCAAGGACAGAGAAGATCCGTGCCAGTCCATTCACCAGCGAGGAGCTAGAGGTCCTTGTGGACGAGGTGCTGGCACAATACCCAAGGCTGTTTGGTGGTCCCAATGTCGTGGTAAGTCACCATGAAGGTAGCTGTCGGGCAGGGGGGTGTTAGACGTGTAGTTGTGCTGCTGCAGTATATGCCTGAGGGTGTGGGGTTGTGTCAAACACTGACAGACAAGCTGTCTCCAGGGCGAGGAGTGTGTGTGTCACAATGTCACTCTTTACCATGCCTGCACCTGTATGTGTGGGTGGGGAGTGTCACATTGTCAGCCATACAGAGCCACCGAATGTTTGCCATGTAGGTGCCAGGACAGTAATTGCTTGTGTGAGTATTTCTGTGTGCCCCTGTTGTCTGACTCAGTGTGACCCTGAGAGTCGGACCAATGGCTGCCCACACAAACTAAAAACACCACCAGACGTACATGTTCCTTGCACCATTTCCTTCTCACTGAATATTCGATATGCCACATCTGTGCCCTGTGTAATTGCAGACTTACACACTTCTGTTGATGCATATTATGTTAATGCATCTTGCATTTGTGAGATTACCCTGGACCTACTACGCCCCAATGTGTGCATTCAATCACATCTGTGTGGGCCATGCAAAGTGCCCTTGTGAGGGGTCCCCCAGTTTGGGAGGGAGGGAGGTTACAATAGGTCCTGAGTCTGGGTCTTGCTACTGTACTGATTGATGTTGATACCTGACATTGTGGAACTGGTCATTAACCCTTCTTTTCTCTCATACATTCAGCTCAAGGTAAACCAGCGTAAGGCGGTGTGGAGGGCCATTGCGGCAAAAGTGCGAGCCCTGGGGGTATCCATCATTCGGCTTGCAAAAACCGTGGCTGAGATGACATTGGGGATGCTACCACCACAGGGCATTTGGCATGGCGCAGCATGACTCCAGTGTTGGGCCGCATCTTGGCAGTGACCTGGATGCACGTCTGAAGGAGCATGGCAAGCAAGGCAGGGCTGGTGAGTATCTGGGGAGCGTGACTTTGGCTTGGAGTGGATGCATGTGTACAGGGCCTTCGGCAGCGGTGAGCCTTGCGATGTGTGTGTGTTGCTGTGCTGTGCTGTGTCATGTGAGTGGCTGCTGTGATGTGTGCTTGTATCAGGTATTGTGCCACCCTGGCCTTACTGAGCAGATCTTCCCTGCTGTACTTTCCCATTGCCAGATGTGTTGGGCTCCACATGGTCATTCAGCGTAGGGATGGTGTGGGTGATCTATTATGGGGTGAACAGCAGTGTCCACTTGCTGAGTGTGAATTCATGTATGCCGGCTTTGCCTGCACCATGATCGTTGGTGCCCCAACATCTGCAAATAATGTGCCCCAGATTACCAGATGGTGCTTGCTATGGCTTACGTGGCATTGGGGACTGTTATGTCCTAATAGGTGTGTGTGTTGTCCTCTCCTGTTCCCTGAAGGTCTGTTAGTGGTAACTAGTGCTGTACCCTCATCATGTCCCAAGGTGTGGGTAGGCCAAGTTGTGTGTGTGGTACACTTCATCTATGGGCAGGGTGTAGTGCTGTGTGGCATTAACATGGCTCACTCATGGCAGATATTCAGCGTTGCAGGCACTGTTGTGGTCTATGTTGTGTGTTGCTGCACAGTGATTGCAGGGGGTGGTGGTTACCATGTAGATTTAGGCCTCTCCTGTAGTGCATTGTCTTGAATTCGTGTGACCAGATGATGACACTTACACAACCCTGTATCTCTCTCTCGTGCAGATTCGCAAGAGACCACGGAGGAACATGAGCCCAAACCCAGTGGTGCAGAGAGTAGCACTACAGCTGCAGCGGAGGCCAGTGATACAGAACCCACCAGCGCATCTGAGGGGGACAGAAGTATGCAGGAGGAATCCGTGGCTGAGACACAGAGTACCACTTCATCTGATGCCAGCGGGGATGCATCCATGCTGGCAGGCATAGGGGATGGGGAGTCTGCATCATCATCTACCACCCAGCGAGGGGAGCCCAGCCTCCCATCCACTTCTTCTGGTGCTGCCCGTATCCGTGTCACTAAGAGGGGACGGGTCACATTCACACCTGGCTCCGCTGCCCCTGCCCCCCCTGCTGCCCTCACTGCAGAGTGTGTAGAGGTCCTGCGCCAGCTCTGTGTGGGCCAGACCGCCCTGCTCAATGCCTTCAGTGACCATGACAAGAAATTAGGCCAGGTGGGTGCATACATGGAGGGCATACACTCTGACGTGGGTGGGCTACACCGTACAGTCCATGCGTTGTCATCCACAGGGACGTCAGCTATTCAACAGGCACAGGCTCCCATTGCAGCTCAGGTGCCTTTGTCCACCCCCCAGTCAGTGGCCCCATCAGGTGACAGTGACCACGTTTCGCCTGCGTCACCAAAAAGATACAGCACAAGGAGCACACAACAGACACAACCCAAGCACTCCCGCCCACAGGCACCATCCCCACGGAAGAGCAGGGCCACCCCACAATACACAGACAAGATCCTGTCAGGGAAGATCAAGGCCAGGCGATCAATGAGGAAGACATCAGGCTCACATGCCGCAGAGGCATCACCGGCAAAAGACTCTCCTGTCACTGAAACTTCACACAGACCTACACATGCAGTGTCTGTGTCCATTGAGGAGGTGTTGCATATCAGGGGTACACATAGGAAGAGCACAGGGACACATCCACCCACCACATCTATCCCAATTCGGAGTCCGTTGAAGCAGGTGGAGGAGGGCACTGTAGAGACCACCCCTGGCACAAAGTCAAAGCAGGGCACCGTAGACACCACCCCTGGCAAAAAGGCAAAGCAGGGCACTGTAGACACCACCCCTGGCACAAAGGCAAAGCAGGGCACTGTAGACACCACCCCTGGCAAAAAGGCAAAGCAGGGCACTGTAGACACCACCCCTGGCACAAAGGCAAAGCAGGGCACTGTAGACACCACCCCTGGCACAAAGGCAAAGCAGGGCACTGTAGACACCACCCCTGAAAAAAAGGCAAAGCAGGGCGCTGTAGACACCACCCCTGGCACAAAGGCAAAGCAGGGCGCTGTAGACACCACCCCCTGGCACAAAGGCAAAGCAGGGCACTGTAGACACCACCCCTGGCACAAAGGCAAAGCAGGGCACTGTGGAGACCTCCCCTGGCACAAAGGCAAAGCAGGGCACTGTAGACACCACCCCTGGCACAATGGCAAAGCAGGGCACTGTGCAGACCACCCCTGGCAAAAAGTCAAGCAGGCCACTGTAGGGGGTACACCTGGCAAAGAGGGGAAGGTGGTCCTGAGGCGTAGCCAGACCAAGCGTTCCGCAGGATCCAGCACATCACCAGCGGTAGTGCCAGTGCCTGCACCTGGTATAGGACACTTGGTGTGTGTGCCTGTTGGGTCATCTACACTTCCCATCAACCCCAAGACAGGGAAGCCAATTCATATTTCCAAAAAGTGGAAGGGCACCCCCTCCAACCTCTCCCACCCACACTGTGTCAGAAGTCTGCATGACTCCACCTCCACGTGCCACTATGCCACCTGGTTCACACAGCCCTCCAGCTTGCCAATCCACTGTTAGCCCCACATAACCTGGGGCTCTGTCACCCCAGTTAAGCGGGCCTGCTGTCACCAACACACAGACAGGTCCAAGTCTGCATGACTTCCAGGAGTGAGTTGGCATCCCCCTCATGCACCTGTGCCTCATACAGTGTGCTAGTCTTGACCATTGTTTACAAGCATGGACACTGGGCCTGTTGCTCTGCTGTGTTGGCCTCTCCCCTGCCATGGACACTGGCCCTGTTGCTCTGATGTGTCGTGCTCTCAACCTGTGCCTTGGACACTAGCCCTGTTGCTCTGCTGTGCTGTAATCTCCCCTGTGCTATGGGCACTGGCCTTCCTGTTTGTGTTTCACCTGTGCATGGTATATAGCATTTTTGTATCATTTTGAGCCTTGCTGTTGTCTAATATTGTTGTACCGCTGCATCTGTGCAATATGTGAATAAATACAGTTACTTCTGGTGTGTGTTTTGTCGGTGTCCTTGCTGATAAAAGTTCTGTTTCTGTTCACATTTGATTGCCTGTGCACCATGCTCCATGTATCACTTCAACATTGCAGCCATCATAATTTTGGGCAGGGGTGACAGGGTCTTAAGTCCATTCTGAGCCTGCATATTGTGTGATCTGTGATGGCTATTTTACCTGGCATGCAGTCATCTTGTTAGTGATTTGCAGTTGTTGCCTACACTGTTCACATGTCTGGTTGGGGACACTGCCAGCACAGGGTGTGATGCTGTGCAAATGATACAAATCTGGCTGGGATATGTAATATAGTATGTGTGTGGGATTGCTTTCTGTGTGCCCAGCCTTGTATGTGTATGCTCATCTTGTGTTGGGCCTTGGTCCTGGTGCCATGGCCTACATGAGATGCGTGGTGTTGGGTGTTGCAGAGGTGTGCAGTGTGAAGGGTGTCCGTTTGTAGTGGATGTGTGTGTGCCCCTGTATTGTGTGATACAAAAGGGGGTGGTGATGGACGGAGCATCTGAATCAATCAAACACTCACACCCAGTCAAAAGATCTGGGTTTAATCCATCACCCGTTCTTTAGCCCACTCTGCCACCCCAGTTCAGACATGGCTATAGCTCCGTCCATCACCCCCCCTTTTGTACCGCGTTTGGCCGCCATAAGTGCGGCAGGGTATGCTCAGACGTGAGTCCCTTGCTCACTTTGCCACTGGATTCAAGCAAGCCGGGCTGAAGAGGCACTACGCTTCTGGAAATGGCTGAATCACCAGGTGCTTTTCCTGGTGATACCGCTTCTGGCCAGGGCGGACAAACTCAGCCTTCGACACCAAGTGGCTTACAAATGGTGGTTGCATGAGGAGGTGGCACATGGTAACTTCCGCAAATAGAGAGAACC